>NC_057798.1:430487738-430624041 GCF_018294505.1 Triticum aestivum | reverse complement strand
AGAGGGGTGTGGTGTACCACAAAATGGACGAAAAGGAACTCCTACGGTCGAAACGGGGGTCCTGTTGATTGGGAGGGGTGTGGCGTACCGCAAAACGGACGAAACGGACCTCCTACGGTCGAAATGGGGGTCCTATTCATCGGGAGGGGTGTGGCGTACCGCAAAATGGACGAAACGGACCTCCTACGGTCGAAGCGGGGGTCCTGTTCATCGGGAGGGGTGTGGTGTACCGCAAAACGGGACTCCACGGGATACTGTTCATCTCCACCGTCGACCTCCTCCAGCCTCCACGGGCTACCGTCGACCTCCTCCAGCCTCCACGGGCTCCTGTTCATCCAGCCTCCACCGCGCGCTAGTCCAACGGCTACTATTCAACCACCCCTCCACGGGCACCCCTCCACCGTCTACTGTTCATCCAGCCCTCCACACCACGGGGTCCTGTTCAACCACCCCTCCACGGCCACCCCTCCACACCACATGGTCCTGTTCATCCAGAGGCAACGCCACCGCTCACTGTTCATCCACCCCCCCCGCAACGCTCACTGTTCATCCACCAATCGATTGGCTTTAGTTATCAGCAGTAGTGAAGGAATCGCTCGATCGGGTTCAGTTAACAGCCATCGATCGATCGCTCGGGTTCAGTAACATGTAGCCTGTAGTGCAATCACTCGGGTTCAGTTAGAGCCCAATGCCTTGCTCGGGTTCAGTTAGAGCCAACGCCTCGCATGTGTACGAGAGAAACGCGCATCGCTCGGCCCCCGACCTCCCACCATAACCGGCAACTCCCCGAAATTTTCCTCCCCCTCACTTCTACCAGGGTTTTTTCCGTCATGGACGGCCCAAAGAATGTCATGCAGCTGCATCTCCGGCCCGCCCAGGACGAAAAGCCTATTTTCTATCATGATTTTTTTTCATAGAAGTAGGAGCCCACCACATCTATGATGATACCGGGTTTTGTCACAATTATCGTCATAGAAGTGTCATATATATGACAGGAAAAAAAATCGTTCGGCCCAAAATGTCACGGATGTGTCCTTTTTTTGTAGTGATGATGAGGATTTTGAGCGCTATGCTGAAATGATTAGACCTATCTTTTTGCGTATGCGTTTGACCAATATGCTTAAAATGAATCCTTATGCTAAGTATATGAAAGATATCGTTACAAATAAAAGAAAGATACCAGAAGCTGAAATTTCCACCATGCTTGCTAATTATACTTTTAAGGGTGGAATACCAAAGAAACTTGGAGATCCAGGAGTACCAACTATACCATGCTCCATAAAAAGAAACTATGTTAAAACGACTTTATGTGATCTTGGAGCTGGTGTTAGTGTTATGCCTCTCCCTTTATAGCGTAGACTTGATTTGAATAAGTTAACACCTATTGAAATCTATTTGCAAATGGCCAATAAATCAACTGCTATACCTGTCGGTACTTGTGAGGATGTGCCTGTTGTGGTTGCGAACGTTACTATTTTAACGGACTTTGTTATTCTTGATATTCCCGAGGACGACAGTATGTCGATCATCCTTGGTAGAGCCTTTTTGAATACTACAGGGGCTGTTATTGATTGCAACAAAGCCAATGTCACTTTTCATGTTAATGGTAATGAGCATACGGTACACTTTCCGAAGAAACAACCTCAAGTTCATAGTATCAATTCTATTGGAAAAATTTCAACTATTACTATTGGAGGTTTTGAATTCCCACTTCCTACTGTCGAAAAGAAATATGATATTCTTATTGTTGGGAACATGCATATCCCCGTTGAGGTAACCTAGTGTTATTCGAAAATTCTTCCGTTTCATGTTATTCGGAAGAAGTTTGTTAACAAGACTTGATCAACCTTGTTAGTGGATTCCTTTTGATGAGCATGAGATGGACAAAGTTAGAAAGCACAACCTTCTGTACCCTCCTTTTACTTTCTGTTATTTAGAATAAATATAGCAAAATTAGTATTTTCTGTCTATTTTCTGAATTATCCTTGCAATAAAAATACCCCGAAAATAAAAGTTCTCGAAATGCCCTGAAAATTGAGTATGATTTTTTGTAGAATATTTAAGAATTTCTGGCACTTAGAATGCACTAGGGGGACCCACCATTTGGCCATGGTGTCACAGGGCGTGGCCACCCCCTGGGGCGCGCCCCCTGCCTCATGGGCCCCACGTGGCCCCCCTCCACTTATTCCAGCACCCGCACACTTCTTCTTCCTCCAGAAAAAATCATCTCGTAGCTCAAACCCGTGTTCTAGCTCGTTTTGCTGTCATTTTCGATCTCCTTGCTCAAATCTCCATTCACAAAACTGCTTTGGGGGATTGTTCTTCAGTATGTGACTCCTCCAATGGTCCAATTAGTTTTTATTCTAGTGCTTTATTTATTCATAATTTTTGCTGCTGAGGTGACCCTGTTCTTGAGATTGCATGTCAAATTTATATGGTCCAAAGTAGTTTTAATGAATGATATAGCCTCTAGGCAATTGTGGGAGTAGTTGATATCAATCTTGTTGAGTTTGGTTCGCTTTTATTCTGAGTCACTAAAAATTTCAGAAATTCTTTAGAGAAAGAAAATGATGAAGAGATTGTTGAGGGGCTCCTTGTAACCCACAAGTATAGGGGATTGCAACAGTTTTTGAGGGTGGAGTATTCAATCCAAATTTATTGATTCGACACAAGGGGAGCCAAAGAATATTCTCAAATATTAGCAGTTCAGTTGTCAATTCAACCACACCTGGATAAATTAGTATCTGCAGCAAAGTATTTAGTAGCAAAGTAGTATGATAGTAATGGTAACAATGACAAAAGTAACGATAGCAGTTTTGTAGTGATTGTAACAGTAGTAACGGAGAAGTAAATAAGTGAAGCACAATATGTGAAAAGCTCGTAGGCATTAGATGAGTGATGGATAATTATGTCGGATGCAATTCCTCATGTAATAGTTATAACATAGGGTGACACAGAACTAGCTCCAATTCATCAGTGTAATGTAGGCATGTATTCCAAATATAGTCATACATGCTTATGGAAAAGAACTTGCATGACATCTTTTGTCCTACCCTCCCGTGGCAGCGGGGTCCTAATGGAAACTAAGGGATATTAAGGCCTCCTTTTAATAGAGAACCGGACCAAAGCATTAACACATAGTGAATACATGAACTCCTCAAACTACGGTCATCACCGAGAAGTATCCCGATTATTGTCACTTCGGGGTTGTCGGATCATAACACATAATAGGTGACTATAGACTTGCAAGATAGGATCAAGAACTCACATATATTCATGAAAACATAATAGGTTCAGATCTTAAATCATGGCACTCAGGCCCTAGTGACAAGCATTAAGCATAGCAAAGTCATAGCAACATCAATCTCAGAACATAGTGGATACTAGGGATCAAACCCTAACAAAACTAACTTGATTACATGGTAAATCTCATCCAACCCATCACCGTCCAGCAAGCGTACGATGGAATTACTCACGCACGGCGGTGAGCATCATGAAATTGGTGATGGAGGATGGTTGATGATGACGATGGCGACGAATCCCCCTCTTCGGATCCCCAAACGGACTCAAGTTCAGCCCTCCTGAGAGAGATTAGGGCTTGGCGGCGGCTCCGTATTGTAAAACGCGATGAAACTTTCTCTTTGATTTTTTTCTCTGCAAAACGGAATATATAGAGTTGGAGTTGAGGTTGGTGGAGCATCAGGGGGCCCACGAGACAGGGGGCGGGCCCAGGGGGAGGGGGTGCGCCCCCCACCCTCGTGGACAGGGTGTGGGCCCCTAGCCTTGATTCTTTCACCAGTATTTTTTATATTTTCCAAAAGTTATCTCCGTGGATTTTCGGGTCATTCCGAGAACTTTTGTTTTCTGCACAATAAATAACACCATGGCAGTTCTGCTGAAAACAGCGTTAGTCCGGGTTAGTTTCATTCAAATCATGCAAGTTAGAGTACAAAATAAGGGCAAAAGTGTTTGGGAAAGTAGATACGTTGGAGACGTATCAACTCCCCCAAGCTTAAACCTTTGCTTGTCCTCAAGAAATTCAGTTGATAAACTGAAAGTGATAAAGAAAAACTTTTAGAAACTCTATTTGCTCTTGTTTTTGTAAATATGTAAAGCCAGCATTCAAGTTTTCAGCAAAGATTATGAACTAACCATATTCACAATAACACTTAGGTCTCACATTTACTCATATCAATGACATAATCAACTAGCGAGCAATAATAATAAATCTCGGATGACAACACTTTCTCAAAATAATCATAATATGATATAACAAGATGGTATCTCGCTAGCCCTTTCTGAGACCACAAAACATAAATGCAGAGCGCCTTTAAAGATCAAGGACTGACTAAACATTGTAATTCATGGTAAAAGAGATCCAGTCAAGTCATACCCAATATAAACTAATAGTAATGCATGCAAATGACAGTGTGCTCTCCAGCGGGTGCTTTTTAATAAGAGGGTGATGACTCAACATAAAAGTAAATAGATAGGCCCTTCACAGAGGGAAGCAGGGATTTGTAGAGGTGCCAGAGCTCGATTTTTAAAATAGAGATGAATAACATTTTGAGCTGTATACTTCCACTGTCAACGCAACAACTATGAGATCTCGATATCTTCCATGCTACATACATTATAGGCGGTTCCCAAACAGAATGGTAAAGTTTATACTCCCCCACCACCAACAAGCATCAATCCATGGCTTTCTCAAAACAACGAGTGCCTCCAACTAGCAACAGCCCTGGCGGAGTTTTGTTTAGTTATTTTGATTTGCTTTGATCTTTTTTATCATGGGACTGGGTATCCCGGTTACCAGCCATTTTCACGTGAATGAGGAGCGAAGTCCACTCCTCCTGAGAATAACCCACCTAGAATGGAAGATACAGACAGCCCTAGTTGAAACATGAGCTGCTCGAGCATACAAAACAAAATTTCATTTGAAGGTTTGGAGTTTGGCACATACAAATTTACTTGGAACGACAGGTAAATACCGCATATAGGAAGGTATGGTGGACTCATATGGAATAACTTTGGGGTTTATGGAGTTTGGATGCACAAGCAGTATTCCCACTTAGTACAGGTGAAGGCTAGCAAAAGACTGGGAAGCGACCAACTAAGAGAGCGACAACAGTCATGAACATGCATTAAAATTAATTAACACTGAGTGCAAGCATGAGTAGGATATTATCCACCATGAACATAAATATCGTGAAGGCTATGTTGATTTTGTTTCAACTACATGCATGAACATGTGCCAAGTCAAGTCACTCGAATCATTCAAAGGAGGATACCACCCTATCATACCACATCACAACCATTTTAATAGCATGTTGGCACGCAAGGTAAACCATTATAAGCTCCTAGCTAATTAAGCATGGCATAAGCAACTATAATCTCTAATTGTCATTGCAAACATGTTTATTCATAATAGGCTGGATCAGGAACGATGAACTCTTCATATTTACAAAAACAACACAGGTCGAGTTCATACCAGCTTCTCTCATCTCAATCAGTCCATCATATATCGTCATTATTGCCTTTCACTTGCACGACCGAACGGTGTGTATAATAATAATAGTGCACGTGCATTGGACTAAGCTGGAATATGCAAGCATTCAATTCAAGAGAGAAGACAAGGTAATATGGGCTCTAAGTTAAATCAATAATCATGCATATGAGAGCCACTAAACATTTTCAATATGGTCTTCTACTCTCGGCCCCCAAAAGAAAAGAAAATAAAACTATTTACACGGGAAAGCTCCCAACAAGCAAAAGAAGAACGAGAAATATTTTTGGGTTTTCTTTTAATTACTACTACAAGCATGGAAACTAAACTAACTAAATTTTTTTTGGTTTTTCTTAAGGTTTATCAAACACACAAGAAGAAAGCTAGAAAAATAAATTAAACTAGCATGGATAATACAGAAAGAGTATGAGCACCGACAACTAGAATAGTGTGTGAACATGAATGTAAAGTCGGTGAGAAATACGTACTCCCCCAAGCTTAGGCTTTTGGCCTAAGTTGGTCTAATGCCAAGGATAGCCTGGCTGATATCCGAAGTTATAACTGGGGTCGTACTGAGATGCAGCGGCCAATGCCTCCTGAGCTGCGGCATGTTGGTGAGCTGCCTCCGCTCTCCTCTCGTGTTTGGCTGCCTCTTCCCTGGTAACAACATATCTTCGTTTTGCCTGGTAATCAAAAAGGGAGGGAGCAGGGAGAGTAACATGGACAGCACGACGTCTGTCAAAGATTAGTCAATATTGAAGGAATTGTTCATTCCTTAAAAGAAAACGGTGCCTGACCATAGCGTCAAAATCTAAATAAGCGGCAGGCAACTCTATATCACCCTCACGTGGAGATATACCAAGATAAATAGAAACATGGGTCGCATAAATTCCTCCAAATAAATCTCCAGATATACCATTATTATGCAACCTACGTGCAACTATTGCCCCCAAGTTGTAATCTTTATTACCTAATACACACTCTTGAGGACACAAAGATCAGGGACACACATGTGACATGCTTCATCTTTACTGTTAATGCATCTACCAATGAAGAGAGCAAAATAATGTATAGCAGGAAAATGGATGCTCCCTATGGTAGCTTGTGCTATATCCCTAGATTCTTCCACAGTGATACTAGCAAGAAAGTCTATATATTCAGATTTGTGGGGTTCATTAACATTGCCCCGCTGTGGGAGTTTGCAAGGAGTTTTAAAATCTTCTAGGTCCATGGTATAAGATTGATCATAAATATCAAACAGGACATTTTGAGAATTACGCGAAGAATTAAATTTAAATCTTCTCACGAATAAATCAGTCAATTGGTAGTACTAAGGACACTTATCTTGTATGAAGTCCTCAAGATTGGCATTACGCACATATGCGTCAAATTCATCCTTGATGCCTGCATTGACCATAAACTCTTCTGACGGCCATTCACAAGACCGCACCTCAGCTTCCCTTGGTGGTTCTTGGTCTTGCTCATGCATAGAACACCTAGGTCCTCTCTTTGTTGAGGAACCACCTTGGTACATTTTCCTGGACATATTTATTCCTCTGAAAAATTTCTGAAAATTTTAGTAACTTCAAAATAAAAGTGAATCAAACTAAACAAGATTGATAGAAACTACTCCCACAAGTGCCTAGAGCCTATATCATGCATTAGAATTACTTGGGACCTCATAAATTTGACATGCAAGCTCAAGAACAGGGTCACCTATGCAGCAAAAAATTTCAATGAATAAAGCACTAGAACAAAAACTAATTGGACCAATGGAGGAGTCACATACCAAGCAACAATCTCCCAAAGCAGTTTTGTGAATGGAGCTTTGAGCAAGGAGATCGAAAATCGCAGCAAAATGAGCTAGAACTCGTGCTTGAGTTGGATGTGGATTTTTTTGGGAGGAAGATGGAGTGTGTGGGTGCAGGAATAAGTGGAGGGGGGCCACCGTGGGCCCACGAGACAGGGGGGCGCCCAGGGCGAGTGGGCGCGCCCTGGACCCTCGTGGCCAGGTGCTTGCCTCCCCTGTTGTGTTCTCAGTGCCTAAAATCCTCATATATTCCATAAAAAATCATACTAAATTTGCAGGGCATTTGGAGCACTTTTATTTTCGGGATATTTTTTATTGCATGGATAATTCAGAAAACGGACAGATAATACTATTTTTGCTTTATTTATTCTAAATAATAGAAAGTAAAAAAGGGTACAGAAGATTGTGCCTTCTAATTTCATCCATCTCATGATCATCAAAAGGAGTCCATCAACAAGGTTGATCAATTCTTGTTAACAAACTCATTCCGAATAACATGGAACCAGAGAAATTTCGAATGACACTAGGTTACCTCAATGGGGATATGAACATCCCCAACAATGAGAATATCATACTTTTTCTTGACAGTAGGAAGAGGAAATTCAAAACCTCCCATAATGATAGTTGAAAATTTTCCAATAGAATTGATGCTATGAACTTGAGGTTGTTTCCTCGGAAAGTGTACCATATGCTCATTACCATTAACATGAAAAGTGACATTGCCTTTGTTGCAATCAATAACAGCCCCTGCAGTATTCAAAAAGGGTCTACCAAGGATAATCGACATACTATCGTCCTCGGGAATATCAAGAATAACAAAGTCCGTTAAGATAGTGACATTTGCAACCACAACAGGCTCATCCTCACAAATACCGACAGATATAGCAGTTGATTTATCAGCCATTTGCAAAGATATTTCAGTAGGTGTCAACTTATTCAATTCAAGTCTACGATATAAAGAGAGAGGCATAACACTAACACCGGCTCCAAGATCACATAAAGCAGTTTTAACATAGTTTCTTTTAATGGAGCATGGTATAGTTGGTACTCCTGGATCTCCAAGTTTCTTTGGTATTCCACCTTTAAAAGTATAATTAGCAAGCATGGTGGAAATTTCAGCTTCCGGTATCTTTCTTTTATTTGTGATGATATCCTTCATATATTTAGCATAAGGGTTTACTTTAAGCATATCAGTTAAGCGCATACGTAAGAAGATAGGTCTAATCATTTCAGCAAAGCGCTCAAAATCCTCATCATCCTTTGTCTTGGATGGCTTAGGAGGAAAAGGCATGGGTTTCTGAACTCATGGTTCTCGTTCTTTACCGTGCTTCCTAGCAACAAAATCTCCTTTATCATAACGTTGATTCTTTGATTGTGGGTTATCAAGATCAATAGCAGGTTCAATCTCTACATCATTATTATTTCTAGGTTGAGCATCAACATGAACATTATCATTAGCATTATTACTAGGTTCATGTTCATCACCTGATTGTGTTTCAGCATCAGAAATAGAAATATCATTGGGATTCTTAGGTGTGTCTACAACAGGTTCACTAGAAGCATGCAAAGTCCTATCATTTTTCTTTTTCTTCTTTTTAGAAGGACTAGGTGCATCTAAATTATTTCTCTTAGAATCCTTCTCAATTCTCTTAGGGTGGCCTTCGGGATACAAAGGTTCCTGAGTCATTCTACCAGTTCTAGTAGCCACTCTAACAGCAAAGTCATGTTTATTATTTAATTCATCAAGCAAATCACTTTGAGCCTTAAGTACTTGCTCTGCTTGAGTGGTAACCATAGAAGCATATTTGCTAATGAGTTTAAGTTCACCTTTAACTCTAGCCATATAATCACTCAAGCGTCCTATCATGAAAGCATTACTCTTTAATTCTCTACCAACATAAGCATTAGAACTTTCTTGCATACCCATAAAGTCATCAAATTCATCTAAACATTAGCTATGAAATTTAGTAGACGGGATTTCAACTTTATCATATCTATAGAGAGAATTTACCTTTACTACCTATGTTGGGTTTTCAAGACAATGTGTTTCTTCAATAGGTATATTAAGACCATGTATTTCTTCAACAGGAGGTAAATTCTTAACATCTTCAGCTTTAATACCTTTTTCTTTCATTGATTTCTTTGCCTCTTGCATATCTTCAGGACTGAGAAATAGAACACCCCTCTTCTTCGGAGTTGGTTTAGGAATAGGCTCACGAGTTGGCTCAATTGGCTTAGGAATTGGCTCAGGAAGAGTCCAATTATTTTCATTAGTCAACATATTATTCAATAACAATTCAGCTTGGTCGACTGTTCTTTCCCTGAAAACACAACCAGCACAACTATCCAAGTGGTCCTTGGAAGCATCGGTTAGTCCATTATAAAAGATATCAAGTATTTCATTTTTCTTAAGAGGATGATCAGGCAAAGCATTAAGTAATCGGAGAAGCCTCCCCCAAGCTTGTGGGAGACTCTCTTCTTCGATTTGCACAAAATTATATATTTCCCGCAAGGCAGCTTGTTTCTTATGAGCAGGGAAATATTTAGCAGAGAAGTAATAAATCATATCCTGGGGACTGCGCACACAACCAGAATCAAGAGAATTAAACCAAGTTTTAGCATCACCCTTTAATGAGAATGGAAATATCTTAAGGATATAATAATAGCGAGACTTCTCATCATTAGTAAACAGGGTGGCTATATCATTCAACTTGGTAAGATGTGACACAACAATTTCAGATTCATTGCCATAAAAAGGATCAGATTCAACCAAAGTAATTATCTCAGGATCAACAGAGAATTCATAATCCTTATCAGTAACAAAGATAGGTGAAGTAGCAAAAGCAGGGTCATATTTCATTCTAGCATTCAGAGTTTTCTGTTTAAGTTTAGCTAGTAACTTCTTAAGATCAGATCTATCATTGCAAGCCAAAAGATCTCTAGCAGTTTCTTCATCCATAACATAACCCTTAGGAACAACAGGAAATTCATACTTAGGGGGAGAACCTTCATCATCACTATCATCAATAATTTCATCTTCAATAATTTCATTCTCTCTAACCCTAGCAAGTTGTTCATCAAGATATTCACCTAATGGCAACAGTAGTATCAAGCATAGAAGTAGTTTCATCATAAGTATCATGCATAGCAGAAGTGGCATCATCAATAACATGCGACATATCAGAATTCATAGCAGTAGCAGGTTTAGGTGTCGCAAGCTTACTCAAAACAGAAGGAGAATCTAGTGCAGAGCTAGATGGCAGTTCCTTACCTCCCCTCGTAGTTGAGGGAAAAATCTTAGTTCTTTCGTCTTTCAAGTTCTTCATAGTGATCAGCAGATATAAATCCCAAGTGACTCAAAGAATAGAGCTATGCTCCCCGGCAACGGCGCCAGAAAATAGTCTTGATAACCCACAAGTATAGGGGATCGCAACAGTTTTCGAGGGTAGAGTATTCAACCCAAATTTATTGATTCGACACAAGGGGAGCCAAAGAATATTCTCAAGTATTAGCAGTTGAGTTGTCAATTCAACCACACCTGGATAACTTAGTATCTGCAGCAAAGTATTTAGTAGCAAAGTAGTATGATAGTAATGGTAACAGTGGCAAAAGTAACGATAGCAGTTTTGTAGTAATTGTAACAGTAGCAACGGAAAAGTAAATAAGCAAAGCACAATATGTGAAAAGCTCGTAGGCATTGGATCAGTGATGGATAATTATGTCGGATGCGATTCCTCATGTAATAGTTATAACATAGGGTGACACAGAACTAGCTCCAGTTCATCAATGTAATGTAGGCATGTATTCCGAATATAGTCATACGTGCTTATGGAAAAGAACTTGCATGACATCTTTTGTCCTACCCTCCCGTGGCAGCGGGGTCCTAATGGACACTAAGGGATATTAAGGCCTCCTTCTAATAGACAACCGGATAAAAGCATTAACACATAGTGAATACATGAACTCCTCAAACTACGGTCATCACCGAGAAGTATCCCGATTATTGTCACTTCGGGGTTGTCGGATCATAACACATAATAGGTGACTATAGACTTGCAAGATAGGATCAAGAACTCACATATATTCATGAAAACATAATAGGTTCAGATCTGAAATCATGGCACTCAGGCCCTAGTGACAAGCATTAAGCATAGCAAAGTCATAGCAACATCAATCTCAGAACATAGTGGATACTAGGGATCAAACCCTAACAAAACTAACTTGATTACATGGTAAATCTCATCCAACCCATCACCGTCCAGCAAGCCTACGATGGAATTACTCACGCACGGCGGTGAGCATCATGAAATTGGTGATGGAGGATGGTTGATGATGACGACGGCGATGAATCCCCCTCTCCGGAGCCCCGAACGGACTCCAGATCAGCCCTCCGAGAGAGATTAGGGCTTGGCGGCGGCTCCGTATCGTAAAACGCGATGAAACTTTCTCTCTGATTTTTTCTCCGTGAAACGGAATATATAGACTTGGAATTGAGGTCGGTGGAGCATCAGGGGGCCCACGAGACAGGGGGCGCGCCAAGGGGGAGGGGGCGCGCCCCCCACCCTCGTGTACAGGGTGTGGGCCCCTAGCCTTGATTCTTTCGCCAATATTTTTTATATTTTCCAAAAGTTATCTCCATGGATTTTTAGGTCATTCCGAGAACTTTTGTTTTCTACACAATAAATAACACCATGGCAGTTCTGCTGAAAACAGCGTCAGTCTGGGTTAGTTTCATTCAAATCATGCAAGTTAGAGTCCAAAACAAGGGCAAAAGTGTTTGGAAAAGTAGATACGTTGGAGACGTATCACTCCTCGAGCCGAAGCTCGAAGGGTAAGTAGAATGAAGAAAATAAAAATCCCAAATACAATCTTCCTCACACTGCGGAGGACTCACCGACTTCCTCCACGACCAGTGTGAATAGCACGTACCTCATCCTGCCCGAGGACATTTATGCATACTGGGAGCTGACACAAGTCCCAGAGCCTGAGCCTGAGCCACCTCTTGACCCATATCGAGAGTCTGTTTATCAGTGGGATCCGAAGGAGCTCGCTAACCCGTGGCACCCCAAGGACCCTCCTCAGTGCACCGGAGAGGGTCACTTTGATCCATGGGCATAGACCAAGTTAGGCCAAAAGCCTAAGCTTGGGGGAGTACGTATTTCTCACCGACATTACATTCATGTTCACACACTCATTCTAGTTGTCGGTACTCATACTTTTTCATTGTACTATCCATGCTAGTTTATTTTCTTTTCTTGCTTTCTTCTTGTGTGTTTGAAAAACCTCGAGAAAAACCAAAACAAATTAGTTGTAGCTTTTAGCTAGTTTACTTTCCATGCTTGTAGTAGTAAATAAAAGAAAACCCAACAAGATTTCCCGTGCTTCTTATGCTTGTTGGGATCTTTCCCGTGTAAATAGTTTTATTTTTCTTTGAAGTTCTTTTCTTTTCTTTGGGGGTCGAGATGAGAAGACCACGATGAAAATGATGAGTGGCTCTCATATGCATTATTGTTGTAACCAGGAACCCATATTACCTTGTCTTCTACTTTGAATTAAATGCTTGCATATTCTAGCTTAGTCCAATGCATGTGCACTATTATTATTATCCACACCATTCGGCCATGCAAGTGAAAGGCAATAATGATGATATATGATGAAATGATTGAGATGAGAGAAGCTGGTATGAACTCTACCTATCTTGTTTTTGTAAATATGATTAGTTCACCATTCTTGATTCAACCCATTATGAATGAAACAAGTTTGCAATGACAATTAGAGATTATAGTTGCTCATGCCATGCTTAATTAGCTAGGAGTTTATAATGGTTTACCTTGCATTCCAACATGCTATTAAAATGGTTGTGATGTGGTATGATAGGGTGGTATCCTCCTTTGAATGATTCGAGTGGCTTGACTTGGCACATGTTCACGCATGTAGTTGAAACAAAATCAACATAGCCTTCACGATATTTATGTTCATGGTGATTTATATGCTACTCATGCTTGCACTCATTGTTGGTTAATCTTAATGCATGTTCATGACTGTTTTCGCTCTCTAGTTGGTCGCTTCCCAGTCTCTTTCTAGCCTTCACTTGTACTAAGCGGGAATACTGCTTGTGCATCCACTTCCATAAACCCCAAAGTTGTTCCATATGAGTCCACCATACCTACCTATATGTGGTATTTACCTATCGTTCCAAGTAAATTTGTATGTGCCAAACTCTAAACCTTCAAATGAAATTCTGTTTTGTATGCTCGAATAGCTCATGTATCAACTAGGGTTGTCTATATCTTCTATGCTAGGTGGGTTATTCTCAGGATTAGTGGACTCCGCTCATCATTCACGAGAAAATGGCCGGTAACAGGGATGCCCAGTCCCATGCTCAAATAAAATCAAAATAATTGCAAACAAAACTCCCCCGAGATTGTTGTTAGTTGGACGGTACCCGTTGTTTCGGGCCAGCCATGGAATGTGCCCGTTGGTGGTGGAGGAGTATAAACTTTACCATTCTGTTTGGGAGCTGCCTATAATGTATGTAGCATGGAAGATATCGAGATCTCTTGGTTGTTACGTTGACAATGAAAGTATGCCGCTCAAAATATTATTCATCTCAGTTTCAAAACTAGAGCCCTGGCCCCTCTACAAATCCCTGCTTCCCTCTGCGAAGGGCCTATTTATTTACTTTTATGTTGATTCATCACCCTCTTATTAAAAAGCACCAGTTGGAGAGCACCGTTGTCATTTGCATGCATTATTATTAATTTACATTGAGTATGAATTACAATGTCTAGTCAGTCCTTGATCTTCAGGGGTGCTCTGCATTTATGTTTTGCTGTCTAAGAAAGGGCTAGCGAGATACCGTCTTGTTATCATATTATGATTGTTTTGAGAAAGTGTTGTCATATGAGATTTATCATTATTGCTCGCTGAAAGCACTAGTGCTCCCTGGGTGATTTTGGTAATTAATGTCAACATATCTCTTGTTGGACTAATACTTTTACCTAGTATGTTTTAGATAAGTTCAACAATGAAGTGGCATGGACTAGAGGATGTGGAACCCCTTCAAGATGCTAAGGACAAAGGATTGGCTCAAGCTCAAAGCACAAGACTCTACATTTTACTTTTAGTGATCCAAGATCACATTAAGTCTATAGGAAAAGCCAATACTATCAAGAGGGGATGAGGTGTTGCTTAATGGCTTGCTTGCTCAAAGTGCTTAGAGATATGCTCCAAAGCCCTCAACTACTTTCTCACATCCATATATGACCCAAACCAAAAGTCAAACTCGGCCCCACCGATTCTTCCTATCCGGCGTCACCGAGTTCAGATGTCATAACCACCGCCACAAACCCTAGGCAAATCGGTCTCACCGATAGGGATCTCGGTCTCACCGAGATGGGATTGTAATCTCTCTTTATATGTGCATTACCAAAATCGGTCCCACCGAGTTTGAGTAATCGGTACTACCGAGATTACAATGCAAACTCTCTGTTCCTCTCCGTAACATTTCGGTCCAACCGAGATGAGCGAATCGGTCCCACCGAGTGTCACGCCCAATATGCGACCCTATCCAAAAGGAACTCGAAGGTCCCACAAAGGATAGACCCGCATATTGAAACGCTTTTGCAAGGTGGATATCATTACATCAACATTACATAATAGATGGGGATACATACATAAGGCATACAATGCCACTCGAATACAACATCACAATACATAAGATCATCATCCGACTACGGATGAAACACAAACAAAAACTCAAACGACATCCACCCTGCTAGCCCAGGCTGCCGACCTGGAACCTATCCCCTGATCGAACAAGCAAAAGAAGAACTCAACGCAAGCAAGCATCGCTCTCGCGTCATGATCATCGTACAACCTGTACCTGCAACTGTTGTTGTAGTAATCTGTGAGCCACGAGGACTTAGCAATCGCATTACCATGGGTATCAAGACTAGCAAAGCTTAAAGGGAATGGAAGGGGTAAAGTGGTGAGGTTGCAGCAGCGACTAAGCATGATATGGTGGCTAACATACGCAAATAAGAGCGAGAAGAGAGCAAGCGGAACGGTCGTGAAGCTAGGAATGATCAAGAAGTGATCCTGAACTCCTACTTACGTCAAACATAACACAGAAACCGTGTTCACTTCCCGGACTCCGCCGAGAAGAGACCATCACGGCTACACACACGGTTGATGCGTTTTAATTCGTATCTGGTGTCAAGTTATCTACAACCGGACATTAACAAATTCCCATCTGCCTATAACCGCAGGCACGGCTTTCGAAAGATTATACCCTGCAGGGGTGTCCCAACTTAGCCCATGACAAGCTCTCGCGATCAACAAAGGAATAGACCTTCTCCCAGGAAGACCCGATCAGACTCGGAATCCCGGTTTACAAGACATTTCGACAATGGTAAAACAAGACCAGCAAAGCCTCCCGCTGTGCCGACAAATCTTGATAGGAGCTGCACATATCTCGTTCTCAGGGCACACCGGATGAGCCAGACGTCGGGTTGGCATAGACCCTGGTTGCCCAGGGGGCGCCGGACATCGCTCGGTTCGGACCAACACTTAGACAAGCACTGGCCCCGGGGGGCTAAAATAAAGATGACCCTCGGGTTGGCCGACCCAAGGGAAAGGGATAGGTGGTGGTGAGGCAAATGGTAAAACCAAGGTTGGGCCTTGCTGGAGGAGTTTTATTCAAAGCGAACTTTCAAGGGGGTCCCATAAATCACCCGACCGCATAAGGAACGCAAAATCCGGGAACATAACACCGGTATGACGGAAACTAGGGCGGCAAGAGTGGAACAAAACACCAGGCAAAAGGCCGAGCCTTCCACCCTTTACCAAATATATAGATGCATTAATAATATAAGAGATATTGTGATATCCCAACCAAAATCCTGTCCACCATGGAGAAATCTTCAACTTCACCTGCAACTAGCAACGCTATAAGAGGGGCTGAGCATAAGTGGTAACATAGCCAAACAACGGTTTGCATGGGAAAGGTGTCAAAGGTTAGAGGTTCATGGCAATTTGGGATGGCTTGATAAACAGGTAATAGGTAGCACAACATAGCGATAGAACGAAACAACTAGCATAGCAATGATAGTAGTGAGATCCAGGGTAGCGGTCATCTTGCTTGAAATCCCGCAAGGAAGAAGAACGAATCCATGAAGAAGACGAACGGATGAAGCCGAACCAACCGTAGACGAACGAATCCTCACGATCGCAACGAAACAGGAACTATAGAAAAGAAGCACACAACATAGTAAACACACCACACATATACAAGGCATGATGCACAACAAGCATGATGCATGACAAATCTAGATGAAGCTACTCATGGCAAGAGATGATGCAAACAAGAGCAACACATCAAGGCAAGTTTAAATGAGGCCGGGAACTACATATAACAATTCCGGTAAATCCTCATATGCATATTTTGAAATTGGTCCAGATCTGAATAAACCTTATGTTCAAGTTGTTAAAAAAGCAAGTTAAGATGCACAACGATGATCTACACGAGATTCTAGTCAAGTTACATATAAAGTTCATTTAGTTCGGAGCTACGGCCTAGAAGATATGAGCAAAACAAGTTAAACATGGCATTGATGCAAAATGCACCCAAACATTAAGCAAACACCTCAAAACAAGGATGCAACATGATAATATGAAACTACATGCAAATCTAAGCAAGTTTCATATAAAGCACACTCAAAACGGAGCAATGGTTCAACACACACACTAAACAAGTCATAGCAATAATCTGTCCAAAACAGCAACTAGGCATATTGCAAGCATCAAAACAACATGCTACATGACCTCAACAAGAAAACAAAAGGCATGGGCATGATGTACAGGTAAAGCATTACAAAACATGAACACTGAGCTATCTCTAGAAATCACTAGAACAAGCTCAAACACACATGGTAAGATTGCAAGTTATAACAATTTCAGACTTTGCAGAAAATAACATCACGATGCAATGTTTAGAGCTATCAAACAACATGTTACAGGAACTTATCATGGCAAACAAAGGCATGACATGAATCTACTAAATGCATAGATCAAAAGTCCTTTACTGACCATAAGCCAAAAAGGATCAGAGAATATGATGGCACCCATGTAAACATAGCAAGTTATAATACAGATTCAAACATGGCAGAAAGATAATTATGAAGGCATGTAGATGAGCTTGTGCAACTCACTACAGAGAAATACATGGCATGGCAAGGCACCCAACAGTAATAAGGCATGTTTGAGAAGCTAGGCATGGCAAGAGCAAGGTCATAGGGTGCATGGATCACTAGCAAAACACATGGGAACAAGTGAACTTAATGTTAACAGGCTGACAGCAACATTATCAAGCAACTTTGGAGCAAGATATGAACAAGCTACAGCAACCTAAAAATGCAACCAGGGGCATGGATGGATAGAGGATGATATGTAGATCAAAACATGTTTATAGAACATCTCCAGATTATGCATAGAATGATTAGTAGCAATATGTTTATATAGCATCACGAAATAACAGATTCAGCCTAGCAAAACAGCAACATCATGAACACTACTTAACAAGCTCGATACACTCACCACAAGTCATTGCATGACAAGATAAGCATAGCATCATCAAGAAGACATGTTTTTGAAACAAACCAAGTCAAAAACAAGTCCATAGCATGCACGGATCAACTAAAACAAGCTTGGCCAAATTGAATAACATGTAAACAATCTGCCAGAAAACATTTTGAAGCAAAGGTAGAGCACGAAAATGACATGCTAGACTACTCCATAATTGCAACCAAGGGCATGAATGGATAGACAATAACCTATTGTTCAAAACACCCTTAATGAAGTATCTCTAAATATGCATGGATCTCTCTGTAGCATCAAGTTTACATGGCATCAAAATAACAGCAGAACATGGACTAAAATCAGCAACATCACGATGCCTAGTTTGCATGCTTGTGCTAGTCACCACATTGATCACAAAAATGCATGGCAAGCACCTCTGTAAAGAAGACATATCATAGTTCAAAACACATGTAGACATCAACCTCATAGGATGCACACATCAATCATGGCAAAAGTGACAAAAGAGCTCGTTCTGATAACAGCCAGCAGAAAACATCATGAAGCACTCTTACAACAATGATTCGGGCATCAAGATGACCTCAAATGAATATGATGCAATGGAATGAAATGACGCACTCGTCGAGACGAACAATTTGACATATTACACACATGAAACGGAGCTACGGATGCAGAGATACGGCATGACGAACATGGCATGATTATTATTGCAAAACTGGGGACTTAGCCGTTTTCTGGAAAAAAACACATGAGCGCTATGTAACTAAAACACGCATGGGCGAGGAATAGGCGGGATCGCTCACCTTGGGCCACTTGGGCCAGAGAGGAGGGAGAGGCGGCATGGGCCAACACGGAGCAGGCCGGCGGAGACGGCCTGCGGGGCCCACGTGGCCGGCGGCGCGTGTGCCCGCACACGGGGACGACGAAGGAGCCGCGACGGCGAGAGATCCCGGCGACGGCGGCGAGGAGAAGCCGGAGCATCGGGGAGGCGGCAGATCCGGCCGCGGGGACGCGGGATCCGGCCGGATCGAGAGCAGGAAGGGCGGCAGCGAGCACTAGCGGCGACGGGCGGCTCGGCGGGGCGCCGGCGGCGAAGGGCGGCGGGGCCGGGCGCGGGCGAGGCGGTGAAGGGCGCGGGGCGCAGCCCGGCGAACTCGGGGCGACGGAGGAACGGGCGCGGCCGGCAGAGATGGCGGTGGAGCTCGTCGAGGCAAGGCACGGCCGGAGCAACGGTCGGCGCACGGCGGCGGAGGCGAGGCGCGCCGGCGAGCGGCGGGGCTGGCACGGGAGGCGGGCGCGGGCGGCGGCGCACACTCGGGCCCGGATGGGCTCGGGCGGGCCCCGGATGGGCTCTGGTGGGCTGGCGGCGCGGGGGAGAGAGGAGGGCCGCGGGGGAGACACATGGCGGACGCGGATTCGACGGGGGCGAGCGGGGCGGACGTGTCCGGCACTGGGCGGACGCGTCCGGCGGCGGCGAGGGGAAAATGCTAGGGTTTCATCTGCGAATTTCGGGGGAGGGGCTAGTTTTATAGGTAGAGGGAGCTAGGAGAGTCCAAATGAGGAGTGGTTTTCGGCCACGCGATCGTGATCGAACGACCGAGAGCATGGAGGGGAGTTAGATGGGTTTTGGGCCAGTTTGGAAGGGGTGTTGGGCTGCAAAGAGAAAGGGGCTTTACGGTTACCCGGTTAACCGTTGGAGTATCAAACGACCTCCAAATGGCACGAAACTTGACAGGCGGTCTACCGGTGCTATACCAAGGCCGCTTGGCAAGACTCAGTCCATTCCGAGAACGTTTAACACCCACTCACGAAAAGAGAGAAGAGGGGGACGCCGGAGGGCATAGGAGCGCCAGATTGCAAAACAGACAACGGGGAAAATGCTCAGATGCATGAGACGAACACGTATGCAAAATGAAATGCACATGATGACATGACAAAATGCAACACGCAAGCAAAATACATGGCAACTACGGCGAATAACTGGCAGACACCTGGCGCATCGAATCCGGGGCGTTATAAAATGGAAGCAGCAGTCTCTTAATGCTAGAATGAAACCTGACCCTGCTTTGCTACTTGTCCTATCTGTGTTACTGATAAGGATTATGAATTCTCTGTTGATCCTGAGATTATTACTTTAGTTGAATCTGATCCTTTTTATGTCCTTGAATCTGAAACTGTTGTGGCACATCTTACCAAGTTGAATGATATAGCTACCCTGTTCACTCATGATGATAAATCTCGCTATTTTTATATCCTTAAGATTTTTCCGTTCTCATTAAAGGGTGATGCTAAGACTTGGTATAATTCTCTTGCTCCTGGTTGTGTGCGGTGTCCCTAGGATATGATTTATTACTTCTCTGCTAAATATTTCCCTACTCATAAGAAACAAGCTGCCTTGCGGGGAATATATAATTTTGTGCAAATCAAAGAAGAGAGTCTCCCACAAGCTTGGGGGAGGCTTCTCCGGTTACTCAATGCTTTGCCTAACAATCCTCTCAAGAAAAATGAAATACCTGATATCTTTTATAATGGACTAACCGATGCTTCTAAGGACTACTTGGATAGTTGTGCTGGTTGTGTTTTCAGGGAAAGAACAGTCGACGAAGCTGAATTACTATTGAATAATATGTTGACTAATGATAATAATTGGACTCTTCCTGAGCCAATTCCTGAGGCAATTCCTGAACCAATTAAGCCAATTCCCGAGCCTATTCCTAAACCCACTCCGAAGAAGAGAGGTGTTTCATTTCTCAGTCCTGAAGATATGCAAGAGGCAAAGAAATCAATGAAAGAAAAAGGTATTAAAACTGAAGATGTTAAGAATTTACCTCCTATTGAAGAAATACATGGTCTTAATATACCGCCTATTGAAGAACCACATTGTCTTGATAATCCTACACAGGTAGTAAAGGTAAATTCTCTCTATAGATATGATAAAGTTGAAATTCCCTCTACTAAATTTCATAGCCCATGCTTAGATGAATTTGAAGACTTTATGGCTAGACAAGAAAGTTTTAATGCTTATGTTGGTAGAGAGTTAAAGAATAATGCTTTCGATATAGGACACATGAGAGATAATATGGCTAGAGTTAAAGGTGAATTTAAACTCATTAGCAAATATGTGTCTATGGTTGCTACTCAAGCTGAGCAAGTACTTAAAGCTCAAAATGATTTGCATGAGGAATTAAATAATAAAAATGACTTTGCTGTTAGAGTGGCTACCAGAACTGGTAGAATGACTCAGGAACCTTTGTATCCTGAAAGCCACCCTAAGAGAATCAAGCAAGATTCTCAGAGAAATAATTTAGAAGCACCTAGTTCTTTTAAAAAGAAGAAAAAGAAAGACGATAGGACTTTGCATGCTTCTAGTGAACCTACTATAGACACACCTGAGAATCCTAATGATATTTCTATCTCTGATGTCGAGACACAATCAGGTGATGAACATGAACCTAGTGATAATGTTAATGATAATGTTCATGTTGATGCTCAACCTAGCAAAAGTAATGAAGTAGAAGCTGAACCTACTCTTGATATTGATAACCCACAATCAAAGAATCAACATTATGATAAGAGAGATTTTGTTGCTAGGAAGCACGGTAGAGAAAGAGAACCATGGGTTCAGAAACCCATGCCCTTTCCTCATAAACCATCCAAGACAAAGGATGATGAGGATTTTGAGCACTTTGCTGAAATGATTAGACCTATCTTCTTACGCATGCGCTTAACTGATATGCTTAAAGTAAATCCTTATGCTAAGTATATGAAGGATATCATCACAAATAAAAGAAAGATACCGGAAGCTGAAATTTCCACCATGCTTGCTAATTACACTTTTAAGGGTGGAATACCAAAGAAACTTGGAGATCCCGGGGTACCAACTATACCATGCTCCATCAAAAGAAATTATGTTAGAACTGCTTTATGTGATCTTGGAGCCGGTGTTAGTGTTATGCCTCTCTCTTTATATCGTAGACTTGAATTGAATAAGTTGACACCTACTGAAATATCTTTGCAAATGGCTGATAAATCAACTGCTATACCTGTCGGTATTTGTGAGGATGTGCCTGTTGTGGTTGCAAATGTCACTATCTTAACGGACTTTGTTATTCTTGATATTCCCGAGGACGATAATATGTTGATTATCCTTGGTAGACCTTTTCTGAATACTGCAGGGGCTATTATTGATTGCAACAAAGGCAATGTCACTTTTCATGTTAATGGTAATGAGCATACGGTACACTTTTCGAGGAAACAATCTCAAGTTCATAGCATCAATTCTATTGGGAAAGTTCCAACTATTATTATTGGAGGTTTTGAATTTCCTCTCCCTACTGTCAAGAAAAAGTATGATATTCTAATTGTTGGGGATTTTCATATACCCGTTGAGGTAACTTAGTGTTATTCGAAATTTCTCCGGTTCCGTGTTATTCGGAATGAGTTTGTTAACAAGACTTGACCAACCTTGTTAGTGGATTCATTTTGATGATCATGAGATGGATGAAACTAGAAGGCACAACCTTCTGTACCCTCTTTTTACTTTCTGTTATTTAGAATAAATAAAGAAAAAATAGTATTATCTATCTGTTTTCTGAATTATCCGTGCATTAAAAAAATATCTCGAAAATAAAAGTTCTCCAAATGCCCTGCAAATTTAGTATGATTTTTTATGGAATATTTGAGGATTTTAGGCACTGAAATCACTGCAGGAGGGGCAAGCACCAGGCCACAAGAGTGGAGGGCACGCCCACCCCACATGGGCGTGCCCCCCTGTCTCGTGGGCCCCTGGTGGCCCCCCTCCACTTATGCCAGCACCCACACACTTCATCTTCTACCGAAAAAAAATCCCCATCCAGCTCAAGCACGAGTTCTAGCTCATTTTGCTGCGATTTTTGATCTCCTTGCTCAAAGCCCCATTCACAAAACTGCTTTGGGAGATTGTTGCTTGGTATGTGACTCCTCCATTGGTCCAAATAGTTTTTGTTCAAGTGATTTATTCATTGCAAATTTTTGCTGCATAGCTGACCATGTTCTTGAGCTTGCATGTTAAATTTATGAGGTCCCAAGCAATTCTAATGCATGATATAGGCTCTAGGCACTTGTAGGAGTAGTTGCTACCAATCTTGTTTAGTTTTATTCACGTCTATTTTGAAGTTACTAAAATTTCAGAAATTTTCAGAAAATGTTAAGGAGACTTTTGAGGGGTTCTTCTAGCCAAGGCTCTCAAGATAAACAAGCTAAAGAGAAGGAAAAAGCCAAGTATAATCTTCCTCGCTTAGCGGAAGTACGGTCGTGTGAGTGGCCATGTGATAATTTCTTGAAAGAAGCTGGAATTCATGAAGATTTTTATTCTTCGATCGAGAATGCGAACCTCACCGATTTCCTCCATGACCGGGTCGATCAATATCTATTACTTAACAATACTTTCGTGCAAAATTTTTATTATTATCCTAAGAAGTCACCGCCTTCAGTATCATTTCAT
This sequence comes from Triticum aestivum, assembly GCF_018294505.1. Lineage (NCBI taxonomy): Eukaryota > Viridiplantae > Streptophyta > Magnoliopsida > Poales > Poaceae > Triticum > Triticum aestivum. The sequence continues at coordinate 430,600,647 of NC_057798.1, read as the reverse complement.
TTATATGATGAATTTAGAGAAATGTCTTTACGTGATTTTTGCGCGGTATGTAGGATACCTTATGAGGGAGAATTAGAGGAACCCCATCATAAATATGTGGATGGCTTTGTTAATACTATCGTTGTAGAGGAGCCAAAGAAGGGTTCTGAGGCAAAAATCTCTAGCATACACTTTCCTGTTTTACGCTACTTTGCCATATTTGCTAGTACATGCTTGATTGGTCATGGAAATAGTGGAAACTTTAGTGTTCCTGATATTATAATTCTTCACTAGGCTTTGCTTGGAGACAATAGTTTTAGTATGGGTGCCGTCGTTGCTAAACGGCTAGCCCTGAATCGTACAAAAGGCCCCATATTTGGAGGTATCTATGCTTCACGTCTTGCTAGACATTTTCAGATACCCATTAGGCACCTTGAGAAAGGGGAGACAAAATTGCCTCCTCACATTTTAGATTACAAGAGCATGGTAGCACACAAGTTTATTGTTGACAACGAAGAGAAAATGCTCTTGTATAAACTTAGATTTAATAAGAAACACATTGAGATTATTATTTTGCCTGCGCCTCTGTTGTTTGATTTGATTGTAGATAATTATCTTGTCACGCCGGAAGCGGTGTAAAATCATCGAGCCCAAGCTTTCACTCCAGAACTTGAACTGGAGCCGGAACCTGCACTGGACCCTTATCGTGCATCATCTGTCCAGTGGGATCCGGAGATGACCAGCTAGTGGTATCCTGATTACACCTCCCAGTACACTGGGGAGAGTAGCGGCGGTCCTTGGTACTAGACCAACTTAGGCCAAAAGCCTAAGCTTGGGGGAGTACGTATTTCTCACCGACTTTACATTCATGTTCACACACTAGTCGTCGGTGCTCATACTCTTTCATTGTATTATCCATGCTAGTTTAATTTTCTTTTTCTAGCTTTCTTCTTGTGTGTCTGATAAATCTTAAGAAAAAAAATAGTTAGTTTATTTTCCATGCTTGTAGTAGAAATTAAAATGAAAACCCAAAAAGATTTCTCGTTCTTCTTCTTACTTGTTGGGAGCTTTCCTATGTAAATAGTTTTATTTTCTTTTCTTTCCTTTGGGGGTCGAGAAGACCATATTGAAAATGTTTACTGGCTCTCATATGCATGATTGTTTATTTAACTAAGAGCCCATATTATCTTGTCTTCTCTCTTGAGTTGAATGCTTGCAGATTCCAGCTTAGTCTAATGCATGTGCACTCTTATTATTATACACATCGTTCGTCGTGCAAGTGAAAGGCAATAATGACGATATATGATGGACTTATTGAGATGAGAAAAGCTGGTATGAACTCGACCTCTCTTGTTTTTGTAAATATGACGAGTTCATAGTTCCTGATTCAGCTTATTATGAAGTAAACATATTTGCAATGACATTTAGAGATTATAGTTGCTTGTGCCATGCTTGATTAGCTATGAGTTATAATGGTTTACCTTGCGTGCCAACATGCTATTAGAATGATTATGATGTGATGGTATCCTACTTTGAATGAATTGAGTGACTCGACTTGGCACATGTTCACGCATGTAGTTGAAACAAATCAACATAGCCTTCACGATATTTATGTTCATGGTAGATTATATCATACTCATGCTTGTACTCGATGTGAATTAATTTTAATGCATGTTTATGACTGTTGTCGCTCTCTCAGTTGGTCGCTTCCTAGTCTTTTGCTAGCCTTCACCAGTACTAAGCGGGAATACTGCTTGTGCATCCAAACTCCTTAAACCCCAAAGTTTTTCCATATGAGTCCACTATACCTTCCTATATGTGGTATTTACCTGCCGTTCCAAGTAAATTTGTATGTGCCAAACTCCAAACCTTCAAATGAAATTCTGTTTTGTATGTTCAAGCAGCTCATGTTACGACTAGGGCTGCCTATATCTTCCATGCTAGGTGGGTTATTCTCAAGAGGAGTGGACTCCGCTCCTTATTCACGAGAAAGGGCTGGTAACCGGGATGCCCAGTCCCATGATCCAAGAAGATCAAAGAAAATCAAAATAATTAAACAAAACTCCCCCAGGGCTGTTGTTAGTTGGAGGCACTCGTTGTTTCGAGCAAGCCATGGATTGATGCTTGTTGGTGGTTGGGGGAGTATAAACCTTTACCATTCTGTTTGGGAACTACCTATAATGTATGTAGGATGGAAGATACAACCATCTCGTAGTTGTTGCGTTGACAGCAAAAGTATGCCGCTCAAAATGTTATTCAATCTCTATTTTAAAAATCGAGCTCTGGCACCTCTACAAATCCCTGCTTCCCTCTGTGAAGGGCCTATCTATTTACTTTTATGTTGAGTCATCACCCTTCTTATTAAAAAGCACCCGCTAGAGAGCACACTGTCATTTGCATTCATTACTATTGGTTTATATTGGGTATGACTTGACTGGATCTCTTTTACCATGAATTACAATGTTTAGTCAGTCCTTGATCTTTAAAGGTGCTCTGCATTTATGTTTTGCGGTCTCATAAAGGGCTAGCGAGATACCATTTTGTTATATCATGTTATGATTGTTTTGAGAAAGTGTTGTCATCCGAGTTTTATTATTATGGCTCACTAGCTGATTATGCTATTGATATGAGAAATTGTGAGACCTAAGTGTTATTGTGAGTATGGTTAGTTCATAATATTTGCTGAAACCTGAATGCTGGCTTTTCATGTTTACAACAACAAGAGCAAACAGAGTTTGTAAAAGTTTTTCTTTATCACTTTCAGTTTATCAACTGAATTGCTTGAGGACAAGCAAAGGTTTAAGCTTGGGGGAGTTGATACGTCTCCAACGTATCTACTTTTCCAAACACTTTTGCCCTTGTTTTGGACTCTAACTTGCATGATTTGAATGAAACTAACCCGGACTAACGTTGTTTTCAGTAGAACTGCCATGATGTTGTTTTATGTGTAGAAAAGAAAAGTTCTCGGAATGTCCTGGAAATCCACAGAGGCACTTTTTGGAAAATATAAAAAATATTAGCGAAGAATCAAGACCAGGGGCCCACACCCTATCCCCGAGACAGGGGGGCGCGCCCCCTCCCCTGGCGCGCCCCCTATCTCGTGGGCCCCCTGGACCTCCACCGACCTCAACTCCAACCCCATATATTCACGTTCGGGGAGAAAAAAATCAAAGAGAAAGTTTCATCGTGTTTTACGACACGGAGCCGCCGCCAAGCCCTAATCTCTCTCGGGAGGGCTGATCTGGAGTCCGTTCGGGGCTACGGAGAGGGGGATTCATCGCCGTCATCATCATCAACCAGCCTCCATCACCAATTTCATGATGCTCACCGCCATGCGTGAGTAATTCCATCATAGGCTTGCTGGACGGTGATGGGTTGGATGAGATTTACCATGTAATCAAGTTAGTTTTGTTAGGGTTTGATCCCTAGTATCCACTATGTTCTGAGATTGATGTTGCTATGACTTTGCTATGCTTAATGCTTGTCATAGGGCCCGAGTGCCATGATTTCAGATCTGAACCTATTATGTTTTCATGAATATATGTGTGTTCTTGATCCTATCTTTCAAGTCTATAGTCACCTATTATGTGTTATGATCTGACAACCCCGAAGTGACAATAATCGGGATACTTCTCGGTGATGACCGTAGTTTGAGGAGTTCATGTATTCACGATGTGCTAATGCTTTGTTCCGGTTCTCTATTAAAAGGAGGCCTTAATATCCCTTAGTTTTCGCTAGGACCCCGCTGCCACAGGAGGGTAGGACAAAAGATGTCATGCAAGTTCTTTTCCATAAGCACGTATGACTATTTACGGAATACATGCCTACATTACATTGATGAACTGGAGCTAGTTCTGTGTCACCCTATGTTATAGCTATTACATGAGGAATCGCATCCGGCATAATTATCCATCACTGATCCATTGCCTACGAGCTTTTCACATATTGTTCTTCGCTTATTTACTTTTCCGTTGTTACTGTTACAACTACTACAAAAACCGAAAAACTATTATCTTTACTTTTGCCACCGTTACCTTTATTATCATACTACTTTGCTACTAAATACTTTGCTGCAGATACTAGGTTATCTAGGTGTGGTTGAACTAACAACTCAACTGCTAATACTCAAGAATATTCTTTGGCTCCCCTTGTGTCGAATCAATAAATTTGGGTTGAATACTTTACCCTCGAAAGCTATTGCGATCCCCTACACTTGTGGGTTATCACTACCTGGCCTCGTCCGCGTTCCACGACGAGTTCCAGCCGTAACTGAACGGTGACGGCAAGGTGGTGCCGCCTGATGACTTCGGCCTACTGCTGGACGACCCAGAAGGCAGCTCTGAGGAGTCGGGCCCCTAAGCGGATGAGGACGCCAGGTTGGCTGATATCGGCACCTCGATGAACCTATAGGCCACCAAGGAGGAGCCGGCGGTTGTGCAACCGGACGCGGGAGCCGTCTGAAGCCGAAGTCGTCATGTTTATATTTTTAGCATTTTTGTTAAGTAGCAGTTCCACCCACCCACTGGGGTGTTTGTGAATGTAATGAACTTTGGCCTTGGGCCCATTTGCGGTGTAAATATTTTTGTGAATGTTTGCGCCTTTGCTCTTTGTTTTCTAAGCATTTTTCCTGTCTTGGCCCTTCCTTGGCCCTCCCCCACGAATCAAACAGCCGAGTTCCGGTCTATGACAAGGAGTTCGGTCCTTGGAAAGGGCGTGTAGTACTCAGGCCCTTCGAACATTGATCGTAAGAGAAACACCCACTGGGCTGGCTGGCGACCAGCCGGTCGTGCAACAACTTAGTGTGGTAGGGCCTGGTTGGCCAATCCGGCAGACCCAACTTAGTGTTTCGTAGCATGTAGGTGCTTTGGCCCATAGTTCTTGTCGGCCATCAGCCGAAAATGGTTTGTGGCGTTGGGCAAAGGGGAGGGCCTAGGCTGCCTAGACATGTCGAGATATGCTAAGGAGGATGACGGGTTGTGGCCAAGCTGGCCAGCCCCCGAGCCCCAAGGTTGAGCGGGTCAACCCGGTGGTGGAGGTTTTTAAGAAAATTTGCAAGGATGTGTGGAACATAATAACTTGGCGGGAAAAGGCATACCCTGAGTGTCGCTCGGGGGTTCCATAGTTTTTCATATGATTACAAAAGGCAGTGACACATATGTGCATACAGCTAACTATAAAACGGGCGGAGGAGTTCTGCATTCCAGGGCCGGCTTGTCTCTTCGTCGGCGGTATCTCTCTTGCACTTGTTCGGCTTGCGGGCGTCAATGAGGTAGTAGGCATTGCATTCACACATGGCTTTGCTGATGATGAAGGGGCCTTCCCATGGGGAGGCCAACTTGTGCTGGCCAGGTTGCTGTAGACAAGCCGGAGGACAAGGTCTCCCTCGCGGAACGCGAGGGGCTTGATCTTCTTGCTGTGGTAGTGCCTCGGGCCTTGCTGATAGATGGCGGATTGGCTAAGGGCCAAAAGGCATGCTTCTTCGAGCAGGTCGACACCGTCTTCACGGGCTTCATTGGCTTGGGCTTCGGTATACATCATGACTCGCGGTGAGTCGAACTCGATGTCGGTCAGGAAGACGGCTTTCACTCCGTAGACGAGGAAGAACGGGGTAAACCCGGTTGACCGGTTTGGCATTGTGCGGAGACTCCAGAGGACGGCCGACAACTCATTGAGCCAGCTACCGGGTGAACGAATGAGGGGCTCGACGAGCCATGGCTTGATGCCGGATAGGATGAGGCCATTGGCCCACTCGACCTGGCCGTTGGACTGAGGATGGGCCACAGAGGCCAGGTCAAGCCGGATGCTGGAGATAGATCAGTATTGCGCCAGGGCACCCTTCCGAAGTTGGCGCCGTTGTCCGTGATGATGTTGTGCGAGACGCCGTAGCACACCGCGACGTCTTTGATGAACCGGATGGCTGTTGGCCCATCCAGCTTCTTGATCTGCCGCGCCTTGATCCACTTGGTGAACTTGTCGTCTGTGACCAACAAGTACGTCATGCCAACCCAGGCGGTCTTGAAGGGTTCGACCATGTCGATCTCCCAGACCGCAAAGGGCCAGGTGATCGGGATGGTTTGCAGGGCCGACATCGGCTGATGGATGCGCTTGCTGAAGCGTTGGCATCCCTCACACTTAAGGACGATCGACTTGGCGTCTTTGAGGGCCGTGGGCTGATACGTCTCCAATGTATCTATAATTTTTGATTGTTCCATGTTGTTATATTATAATTCTTGGATGTTTTACAATCATTTTATAGCAACTTGATATCATTTTTTGGTACTAACCTATTGACATAGTGCCCAATGCCAGTTGCTGTTTTTTGCTTGTTTTTTTACATTGCAGAAAATCAATATCAAACGGAGTCCAAATGCAGCGAAACTTTTTGGAGATTTTTTTTGGACCAGAAGACATCCAGTGGGCTAGAGAAGCACCTAGGGGGTGCCCCGAGGGGGGCACAACCCACCAGGGCGCGCCTGGGGGCCAGGCGCGCCCAGGTGGGTTGTGCCCACTTCGGTGGCCTACCGCACCGCCTCTTCGCTGTATAAATGCCAAAATATTCCAAAAACCCTAGGGCAGTCGACGAAATTTTGTTCCAACTGCCGCCAGTTCCAGAACCAGAAGATCCAATCTAGAGCCCTTCTCCGACACTCTGCCGGAGGGTAAAATCATCATTGGTGGCCATCTTCATCATTCGGCAGCCACCATGATGAGGAGGGAGTACTCCACCCTTGGCAGCCACCATCTTCATCATTGTACCAGTAGCTATGTGTTTAATCTCTCTCTCTCTTTTGTGTTCTTGAGATGTCACAATCTTCATGTATCGCCGGCTTTGTTAATATAGTTGGATCATATGGTGTTTTTGTCGGTGTTCTGGGAACGGGGGTCCCCAGACTTGCCTGCCTGCGGCCTGTGGCGTGGCTCAAGTGGTGGCCCAGTATGGCCCATCTTCATAACTCAAGCTCAAGACCCTCGCGAGGGGGGGGGGGGCGGACGATGCAAGGCTTCCTCAGGAGCAGCCTCACCAGGCAGGCTCGCGAGGAGGCGGAGAGATCAAGGCAAGGGTACCTCGCAAGGTGCTCGTGACGCAAGCCATGACGATCGAGACCAGGCGGGCACCGGCCTGCGCAGTGTCCTTGTTTCCTCTTTGGTGCAAAGGGGGCAAGCATAGGCGTGGAGTACCGAGGCATCAAGCAAGGGTTACCATTTCGGTGCAACAAGACCAAGACCAGTAGAGCGGCAGGACGGAGGTCACCGTGGATCCCAAGACGGCGTCATCGCCAGTGCTTTAGCAGTCGAAGACCAACTTTAGTCAAGATAACTTGTACTAGATGTTCCCCTTCAAAATGGTCGTTGTTGGCGCCCTTCCCGCTCAATATTTGGGAAGAGGACCAGGGCCTCTATAAATAGGGATAGCCATCACAGTAGAGGGCATCGAGTTATCATCTCATCGAGAGCTTAGAGAATCCTTCTCAAGTAGATACCACAAGAACACCTCTCGCGGGGCTGTTCTTCCCTTGTACTGTTCATCATCTGCCCCCGAGGCAATCCACCACACCATACACTAGAGTAGGGTATTACACCACAACGGTGGCCCGAACCAGTATAAATCTTGCGTCCCTTGTGTTGTTCATTGTTTAGCTTAGATTCTCAGCGAGGCGTTCGGACGTGGATCGGTAGGGGGAAGATCTTCATGCGCACCCCAGAGTTCGAACCTTAAGGGTTTTGCCGGAACGCGATATCTGACATTTGGCGCTCTAGGTAGGGGTGCGCCGGAATCTTTCTTCCGATGTTCCACATTTGATCGTTCATCGTGTCCATGGCTGACGCTCTCCGAGCTCGCGCCGAGCGTCGGGCTGCTCTTGACGCCCACGTCGCCCAGACGACTCCCGTCGGTGGGCCTCCCTATTGTTCCCCGTTGCCTGCCACCCACGCCACCATCGGCCCGGCGGGGAACGAGAAGCAGGTGTCATCGCTGTATCCCTCGGTGTGGCGGGAAGGCCGCACTGCCACCCTGTCGCTGACTCCAGCTGGTTCATCATCGCACGCCTGTCGCACTCCCACGGACGCGTACGCCGCGTTGCTCCTGGCACGTGAGCTCCTGCACTACCATCCCGTCGACGACCTCTACGAGGAGTGGTTCGCTCGCATCAAGAAGCTCGTCAGTGCCGCAGGGGGCTTCCCTGCGCCGTCCCTCTCGCTGTCTCGCCCTTCGTCCTGCGCGGGTGATGTAGCTCAGGAGGTGCCTCCTCCACCTCCTCCCCATGAAGGCGCCCTGGCTCCAAGGCGCACGACCCCTGGACGAGACCCACCGCGCCCGCGCGACAAGAAAGGAGCGGCCAAGAAATCCCTCGTCCCCAAGAAGGTGCTCGCGTGCTCCCTGCACCAGCATGCCATGACCGCATCCCTACGCCAGCGCGTCAAGACCCTGCATTGCCCCTGGCAGGGGCGCCCGGGAATGCCCAGGAGCAAGCCCCGCGTCAGCAAAGAGCTCTGGTGGCCACTACAGGCTGCCGCGCCTTCACCACTGAGCTAGGGAGTGTCGCCTGGCCGGGCAAGTTCAAGCCGGATCTGCCTCCTCTCTACGACGGCACTGCCGACCCCGCGGAGTTCCTGCAGCTCTATGAGCTGGGCATTGAAGCGGCCAACGAAGACGAAAAGGTCATGGTGAATTGGTTTCCCATGGCGCTCAAGGATGGTGCCCGCACCTGGCTCTTGAACCTGCCTCCCGGCATGCTCTCCTCCTGGGACGAGATGCACACCCGCTTTATCGCCAACTTCCAGGGCATTTGCGACCGTCCTCCGGTCATGGGTGACCTGCGCCGCATCAAGCAGCAACCCGGAGAGACCCTGCAGAAGTACATCCAGCGCTTCAACAGCGCTCGCCTCAAGATTCCCAAGGTAACTGAGGAGGCCATCATCTCAACATTCTCCGATGGTGTCCGCGACGTCAAGATGAAGGAGGAGCTGGCTATCCACGAAGATCTATGCATGTCTCTGGAGCTGTTCAACCTGGCGACCAAGTGCGTGAGGGCTGAGGAGGGACGCCTCTCCCTTCTCGAGTTTCCAGCCGCTGATCCTGAAGAGAAGAAAGCCAAGGCCAAGGACATGAAGCGCAAAGGAGCAGCTGTGCTCGCAGCAGAGCTAGATATGAAGCATGGCAGGGACCAGCCGGAGTCTTTCAAGGGCACCCGGTACTGCGTGTACCACGACCTCCACACCCATAACACCAACGAATGCCAAGAGCTCAGGGTCGTGCGAGAAGGATGTGTCGGTCGACGCCCCGAGCGCAACGATCGGGGCTATGGACGAGTAGGAAGAGGTGGAGGATGATGGGACGACCGTGGCCCTCGCCAAGGGTGGCGTGACCGGCCTCGCGAGGACCGCTGGCAGGACCAGCCTCGCGAGGGGGCTTGGAGGGATCAACCTTGTGAGGATCGCCCGCAAGGCAACGCAGGCCTTCCTCCTCTGCCACCACCGCCAAGAAGGAATGACGACCACCATCAGGACGAGGGGGATGGGGGCTTCCAGGAGCCGCGTGCTATCACTTGCATCTTGGGCGGTGCCCAGGCCCCAGCCTCTCAACACATCTTCAAGCAATTTGCTCGCGAGGTGAATGCAGTCCTCCCCAAGCTCGAGGCCACACGCCCTCTCAGGTGGTCCACGTGCGCCATCACATTCAGCTCAGCAGATCAGCTCAAGTGTGCGGCAATAGCCGATGTCCTCACAATGCTCTGTTTCCCAGTCATCAGCAATGTGCAAGTTACCAGGACCCTCATCGATGGCGGTGCAGGACTCAACGTCCTGTCCATTGAGACATTCAACAATCTCCAAGTGCCGTATGACCAGCTTCAGCCGACCAAGCCTTTCTCAGGAGTCACTGATGGTTCGACCACTCCGATAGGGCAGGTCCGCCTCCCTGTCACCTTTGGACAGCGCAAGAACTACCGCACCGAGCTCATCGACTTCGATGTTGCCCACATTCGCCTGTCGTACAATGCCATCCTCGGGTATCCAGCCCTGGCCAAGTTCATGGCGGTGACTCACCATGGTTACAATGTCCTCAAGATGCCGGGAAGCGGCGGAGTCACCACAGTCCCCTGTGAAGAGAAGGATGCGGTGTGCTCTCTTGAGCATGCCTTCCAAGACGCATCAATCGAGGACCCAGATAGCAAGAGTGGGAACCTTCCCGAGGCAGCTCCCAAGAAGAAGAAGACATCACCCAGCTCAAGGCCTCAGGAGGCAGGCACCTCCGGTGGCACCGCGCCAAGATCCGCGCCCGTCCAAGGGGCGCCTCCCTCTGTCATATAGGAAGGCATGCCCGGCGCCCTCCTCGGGCAAGGCTCGGGGGCTCTCTCCTGGTGGGCCACTGACTTTGCCAAGATCATGAGGGAGGCGCTCGGGCACCACTTGGAGGCGTGCTTCGCGGCATGTTTCCCTCAGGTAGGCATGAGGCAAGGAGGGCCCAACCCTCAGGAGTTCATCACCAAGGTCACTCAGGAGCTGCAGGAGTCGAGAGTCATGCACGGCAGCTGCCGCCTACCTGGCGTAGCTCCCCATCCCGGCGAGGATGGCGGGTTGCGCGTGTGCATCGATGATACGTCTCCAACGTATCTATAATTTTTTATTGTTACATGCTATTATATTACCCCTTTTGGATGTTTATGGGCTTTATTTTACACAATTATATCATTTTTGGGACTAACCTACTAACCGGAGGCCCAGCCCGTATTGCTGTTTTTTTTGCCTATTTCAGTATTTCGAAGAAAAGGAATATCAAACGGAATGAAACCTTCGGGAGCGTGATTTTTGGAACGAGTGTGATCCAGAGGGCTTAGAGTGCAAGTCAAGAAGCAGCCAAGGCGGACACGAGATAGGAGGATGCGCCCCCCCCTATAGGGCGCGCCCCCTGTCTCGTGGGCCCCTCGGGCGGCCACCGACGTACTTCTTCCTCCTATATATACCTACGTACCCCGAAAACATCCGGGAGCCAGACGAAACACAATTTCCACCACTGTAACCTTCTGTATCCGCGAGATCCCATCTTGGAGCCTTCGTCGGCACTCTGCCGGAGGGGGAATTGACCATGGAGGGCTTCTACATCAACATCCTTGCCCCTCCTATGAGTTGTGAGTAGTTTACCACAGACCTACGGGTCCATGGTAATTAGCTAGATGGCTTATTCTCTCTTTTTGGATCTCAATACAATGTTCTCCCCCTCTCTTGTGGAGATCTATTTGATGTAATCTCTTTTTGCGGTGCGTTTGTCGAGATCTGATGAATTGTGGGTTTATGATCAAGTTTATCTATGAATAATATTTGAATCTTCTCTGAATTCTTTTCTGTATGATTGCGTTATCTTTGCAAGTCTCTTCGAATTATCAGTTTGGTTTGGCCTACTAGATTGATCTTTCTTGCCATGGGAGAAGTGCTTAGCTTTGGGTTCAATCTTGCGGTGTCCTTACCCAGTGACAGAAAGGGTTGCAAGGCACGTATTGTATTGTTGCCATCGAGGATAACAAGATGGGGTTTATATCATATTTCTTGAGTTTATCCCTCTACATCATGTCATCTTGCTTAATGCGTTACTCTATTCTTATGAACTTAATACTCTAGATGCAGGCAGGAGTCGGTTGATGTGTGGAGTAATAGTAGTAGATGCAGGCAGGAGTCGGTCTACTTGTTATGGACGTGATGCCTATATACATGATCATGCCTAGATAATCTCATAATTATTTGCTTTTCTATCAATTGCTCGACAGTAATTTGTTCACCCACCATAATAATTATGCTATCTTGAGAGAAGCCTCTAGTGAAACCTATGGCCCCCGGGTGTATCTCCTATCATATTTGCTTCCAATCTACTTTTATTTGCATCTTTATTTTCTGCATCTATATTATAAAATACCAAAAATATATTTATCTTATCTTACTATCTTTATTAGATCTCACTTTTGCAAGTGGCTGTGAAGGGATTGACAACCCCTTTATCGCGTTGGTTGCGAGTTCTCAGTTTGTTTGTGTAGGTGCGTGGGACTTTTGAGGAGCCTCCTACTAGATTGATACCTTGGTTCTCAAAAACTGAGGGAAAGACTTACGCTACTATTGCTGCATCACCCTCTCCTCTTCGAGGAAAACCAATGCAAGCTCAAGACGTAGCAATCGACTACCCAGGGCTCAATCGAGTCGCATCTCAGGAGCGCTTCTGGCCTTCGCGCGTGGGACGTTGCGAGGGTCCACCTCACAGCTACGTTTGCATGCCTTTCGGCCTACCGAACGCGGCTGCCGCTCACCAGCGCCTGATGAGGAGCATTCTGGAGGCTCAGGTGGCCAGGCACCGCGCGTTCCTCGAGGAGATCGAGATGGACCTTGCCAAGCCGCCCGGACCTCCAGAGCCTCCCGAGGCTTAGGGCTCCGAAGGCTCGTGAGGATTGGCTTCTTCACCGCGTGTCGTCAGCTACTCCAACACTCGCCCTGCAATGATATCAGGTGACATCTTTCGAGTTTCATTTCAGCTGGGAGCGCCCTCAGGGCTGCATCATTCCGAGGTCGCGTGGGTCTGTCCCCGTGCCATGTATCCGTTTTGCTTATGTCATTAGCTTACCTTGCTGGGAGCGCCCCTCGGGCTGCATTAACCCCAAGCCGCTCGGGCCTGACCCAGTGGCATGTGTCTTTCCTGCATCTATCTAAGTTGGTTTGCTTTTTCATACTCAACTTGCCTATGATTATCACCTCTCGCCCATCGCGACCCATTTTTCTCCCTCATGCAAAATCGCTTGCACGTTAAAAGGAGGGCGCCTGAGCATCGCGACTCAGGATCTCTTACTGGCTCTCCAGCCCTGACCCCCTGGCCTTGTCCATAGCATCGCGACCTGGCATACCAGCGGCGGCTGAGCTTGCTCGAGGGTCGGGACCTGAGGACGTAGAGCATTTGCATCTAACCATCATGAAGGAACACTCAGCCTCCCAAGGCTCAAGATCAGGTGCAACCTGCCTTGAGGTAGGGCCTCATGAGTCCCGCGCTGGCTCACGAGTGCCTAGATACACCTCGTCTAGCCCTACCGTGCCGACCACGTGTCAGGGCGGGGCTGTACATGCCCCAGGGGCTCCTCCCGGAGGGGGGCCCCCTCCCACATACAAGTGGAAGCACCATGCTCCGTGCTGGCTAACGACACTGCCGAGGAGCGGCTATGCCCGTACACATACGGAAGCGCTATGCTCCGCGCTGGTGATAAACAACTGAGGGCAGCCCACGGCTGTATCAACCTCAGGGAGCCTAGAGCTCAGTGCCTGGCCTCATCGCAATGCCTCCCCTCGGGAGCGCCGCACGAGGGGGATGGACATCGGGGCTACGCCCGGGTCACGCCCGAGCGCACGCCACCCAGCCAGGTCCCTCGGACCTGGTCGTCGCGCGCCCCTCCCTGAGCGGAGCCAAGGTATGAAGACCGTTTGAGAGTCAAGGGGGACTCCTGAGCATCGCGACTCAGGAGCCTAACTGGTCACGTAGCCCCTCACTCCTAAGTTCCGAAAGGCTAACAACAGTTGAGGTATGCGCGGGGCCGGGCCCTGCCGACGTAGAACGACAGATCCACTCCTACACCCCTCCCTGTTTGCTGTTTGCGTGTCAAGGGGGACTCCTGAGCATCGCGACTCAGGAGCCTAACTTGCCACGTAGCCCCTCACTCCTTAGTACCGTCCTGGTGATCCGGTCGGGGCTAAGGACGGTTGAGGTATGTGCGGGGCCGGGCCCTGCCGACATAGAATAGAAACAAATAGGAAGGAAACCGCAAAGTCTCAAAAATCTAGAAGCAAATATTATAGACCATAAATTGTTCTCACGATACCAAACACAAGTTTAAACGGCTCCACGAGGAACGGTACATGTTGCAGGAATTGGAGCAGGAAAGAAGCCGCGAGAAGATCACCCTTGGGCAGCGTCGCCACTCGTGGTGGAGTTACGCTTGTCAGCTCCCCCCCCCCCGAGGCCATGGAGCCAGCAGCTCCTCGCTTGGGCACGGTGTTGAAGGTGCGGAACTTCACCAGCAAGGCCTCCGCTCGGCCCTTCACGGCCTCAGCAGCAGCGGCGGAGCACTAGGCATCCACAGGTTCCAGCAGATCGTCAAGGTTGGCGTCGGGGTTGCGGAGGTAGACGTGGTTGAGGATCCGCGTCAGCGCCGTGGAGGAAAGGACGCGAGCTTAAACCTTGGCCATGGGGCCGATGCCGGTCACGATCTCCTCAAGCGCCTCGACCAGGAAAGGAAGCAGCTTGGCGGGGCCTTCCGTGGCTCCGGCCAGCGGCTTCTCCAGACCCTCTTCATAAAGCGTCTTCAGTGCCTTGCGAGACCTCACCTCATAGTCCGTGAAGGCCGCGCGGTCCTCGGTCAAGACCTTCGACTTGGCGTCCAACTCAACCCTCTCCGCCTTTAGCGTATGCTCCAGCGTCTTCAGCCGGCCACAATCAGCTGAGAGTTCGGCGTCGCGGTCCCTAACGGCAGCCTCCCGAGCCTTCATCTCCTCCTCCTTCGCCTGATGATCGCGAACCTCCTTGGCGAGATCATCACGCAAGCCTTGCAGTTCGTCCTCCAGCGCCTTGCAGTGGCCCCAGATAGTTGAAGCATCCTTCAATGCCGCGTCGCGAGCGGCTATGGCCTGGGAGGTGGCTTGCTTCTCCTCCTCAAAACCCGTCACATCCTGGCTCAGAGGCTCTCGGACGGAGGCCTCGAAGCGAACCCAGGCGGAGACCAGCTCCAGGCGCCCGGCCACCAGGCGGCGGTCAGTGCCCTGGAGATCTTCTCGCAGCCGACTTAGCTCGTTAGCAGCGCGGTCCAAGGCGGAGGAGGAGGTAGAGGAGACAGGAGCCGGTGGAGTAGGAGGAGAAGACGGAAGCGTGATCATGGCTTGAGAGGCCAGGGCCTCCTGAGCCTTGGCAATCTCGGCGACAACATCAAGCGCAGGCGCCTCCAAAGTCAGCGGGGCCACAGGGGCTGGCTGCCCGCCAGAGCGTCCCTCCTGGCCTTGCGAGGACGATCGGGCAGGGGAGGTGCGAGACCCGCTGCCTCCCTTTCCCGCAGGTGAAGGCGCGGCCACAGCAGAGGAGCCTGCCCCGAGTAGGGCCGCCGTGTCCCCCTTCAGCCTCTTCGCCGCAGGCGGCGGCCTAACCAAAAATGGAGGATGTCAAGCCTTGACGGCAAAAACAAGGGCAAAGCAGAGTTCGAGTACTTACTGGTCGATTGCCGCAGGTTCCAACGGCCTCCGGCCGAGCTTAAAGCCCGAGAGCCTCCTGCGGGGCTCAGCCTCTGGAGGCCCGACAGCAGAAAAAGGCGCACCAGAAGGGCTGGAGCCAGCTCCGAGCAGCACTAGGGCTGTAGCAGGCCCACGGGAGATCAGCCCCGGCCTGTCCTTCTTCGGGATCACGGGCGGGTCCTCTCCCCCTCACTTGGTGCCGGCCTCGTCGTTGCCTGGCATGGAGCGGAGGGCGCTGGACCTGCGCCAGGGGGAAGTCTCCCCCGTCCCCTCGGTGGTCGCCTCCGAGTCGCGCTCCTCCCCCTCCTCCTCATCTTCCTCCTCTCCCCCGCCGGAATCATCGGAGGACAAGTCCACCGTCGTCGTCGTCGCCTGGCCCTCAGGAGCCTCCGCCGGCACCAGACCGTCCCCGTCAAAGGTGGGCATGGCGTCCACCACCCGCTCCCAGTTGTCGCGGAGGAACAAGGGGACCAGAGCTCCCTCTAGGCTTGCCATGTCCTCTCCGACCAGGAAGCGGAGAGCTGCGGTCAGATCCTCGTCAGCCAGGCCATCCGAGCTTAGGCGGAGGACGGCGTCCGCATCCTCGAGCCTCCACAGCGGGCGCGTGTGCGCCTGAAGTGGAGCCACCCGGTGCTCCAAGAAATCCCTCATGAGCGTGGCTCCGGTCAGCTTCGCCGTCTTCAGGTTGCCCGGCCTCAGGTCAGCGTTCATCTTCTCCAACACTAGCTTCGCCCGCCGGTCGTCACGCTTCGCACGAGAACACGCCTCGACGGTCTGGGGCTGCCCCGTGGGCAGCGCCAGCCGGGAGTTGATGCATCTGGCATCCATCATGACCCACTTGCTCTGAAAGCCGTCGGCCCTCTTCCCGGCCTTCGAGATTGCGTTGGCTTTGGAGTACGCAATGAAGCTTGCGCACGCCGAGATATTGGTGCCAGTGACTCGGAGGGAGAAGAAGTGGCGCAGCAAGGCCATAGAGGGCATCACCCCGACATGTGCCTCACAGTAGTAGGCGAAGATCGACAGGAGGAGAACAGAGTTGGGGTGGAGATGCAGAGCGTGCAGCTTATACTGGTGGAGGACAGCAAATAAGAACTCAGAGAAAGGGGGCACCACACCAGCAATGATGGCACTCATGAAGAAGGGATAGAAGGTGCTCCCCTTGTCCTCTGGCTGGGCGGAGCCGGGCCAGAGCACAGTCTCCCCCATCTAGCTGCCTTGCGCTGCCGTCATCACGCGCGTCAGGATGAGATTCTTCTCCGACATGTTTGGGGGATCCAGAGCCGGCGAGTACCAGGCCGGTGCGTCCCCGGTCGTGGTCTTGTGGGGCGCCATTGCTCGATGGAGGTGAAAGGTTGAGGCGGATCTGGAGATTTCAGAAGCAGGAAGACAAGAGCAAGAAAGGGAATCTGGAGCAAGGCGAATGAGATCAATGAAGGTAAGCCTAACCCGGACCAGCCTTTTGTCAGACAGGCAGTTGCCAAGGCAGCATGGGGAAGCGGAGACGCCCACGTCCAATCAACCGCCATGCGGCGCCCAAGGCTGCAGGATGCTGGTGCCCGCGGCGCTCCACACTTGCCCTTTTGCTTCTCTGCTAAGCCAAGTCCGAGCGCACCTTGGGCCCGGGGTCTACTGTCGGTGTTCTGGGAACGGGGGTCCCCAGACTTGCCTGCCTGTGGCATGCGGCATGGCTCAAGTGGTGGCCCAGTACGGTCCATCTTCATCAACTCAAGCTCAAGACCCTCACGAGGGGCCAAGCCTCGCGGGGCGGATGATGCAAGGCTTCCTCAGGAGCGGCCTCACCAGGCAGGCTCGCGAGGAGGCGGAGAGATCAAGGCAAGGGTACCTCGTGAGGTGCTCGTGATGCAAGCCATGACGATCGAGACCAGGCGGGCGCTAGGCGGGCACCGGCCTGCGTAGTGTCCTTGTTTCCTCTTTGGTGCAAAGGGGGCAAGCATAGGCGCGGAGTACCGAGGCATCAAGCAAATATTACCATTTCGGTGCAACAAGACCAAGACCAGCAGAGCAGTAGGATGGCGGTCACCATGGAGCCCAAGACGGCGTCATCGCCTGTGCTTTAGCAGTCGAAGACCAACTTTAGTCAGGATAACTTGTACTAGATGTTCCCTTTCAAAATGGCCGTTGTTGGCGCCCTTGATACGTCCATTTTGCATCATGCTTTTATATCAATATTTATTGCATTATGGGCTGTTATTACACATTATATCTCATTACTTATGGCTATTCTCTCTTATTTTACAAGGTTTACCATGAAGAGGGGGAATGCCGGCAGCTGGAATTCTGGCTGGAAAAGGAGCAAACATTGGGAATCTATTCTGCACAACTCCAAAAGTCCTGAAACTCCACGAAACAACTTTTTGGAATTATTTAGAATATCTGAGCGAAAGAAATAGGGCAGGGGGCCCACACCCTGTCCAGGAGATAGGGGCGCCCCCCTATAGGGCGCGCCCCCTATCTCCTGGGCCCCCTAGTGGGCCTTCGGCGTCCATCTTCTGCTATATCATCACTTTTACCTTGGAAAAAATCGGGGGCAAGCTTACGGGACGAAACTCCGTCGCCACGAGGCGGAACCTTGGCAGAATCAATCTAGGGCTCTGGCAGAGCCGTTCTGCCGGGGTCACTTCCCTCCGGGAGGGGGAAATCATCACCAACGTCATCACCAACGATCCTCTCATCGGGAGGGGGTCAATCTCCATCAACATCTTCACCAGCACCATCTCCTCTCAAAACCCTAGTTCATCTCTTGTATCCAATCTTGTATCAAAACCACAAATTGGTACCTGTGGGTTGCTAGTAGTGTTGATTACTCCTTGTAGTTGATGCTAATTGGTTTACTTGGTGGAAGATCATATGTTCAGATCCTTTATGCATATTATTACTCCTCTGATTATGAACATGCATATGCTTTGTGAGTAGTTATGTTTGTTCCTGAGGACATGGGTGAACTCTTGCTATTAGTAGTCATGTGAATTTGGTATTCGTTCGATATTTTGATGAGATGTATGTTGTCTTTTCCTCTAGTGGTGTTATGTGAACGTCGACTACATGACACTTCACCATTATTTGGGCCTAGAGGAAGGCATGGGGAAGTAATAAGTAGATGATGGGTTGCTAGAGTGACAGAAGCTTAAACCCTAGTTTATGCGTTGCTTCGTTAGGGGCTGATATGGATCCATATGTTTAATGTTGTGGTTAGGTTTACCTTAATACTTCTTTTGTAGTTGCGGACGCTTGCAATAGGGGTTAATCATAAGTGGGATGCTTGTCCAAGTTAGGGCAGTACCCAAGTTCCAGTCCACCCACATATCAAATTATCAAAGTACCGAACGCGAATCATATGAATGTGATGAAAACTAGCTTGACGATAATTCCCAATGTGTCCTCGGGAGCTCCTTTATTATTATTAGAAATTGTCCAGGCTTATACTTTGCTACATAAAGGATTGGGACACCTTGCTGCACTTTATTTACTTGTTGCTCGTTACTATTTATCTTATCACAAAACTATCTATTACCTACAATTTCAGTGCTTGCAGAGAAAACCTTACTGAAAACCGCTTATCATTTCCTTCTGCTCCTCGTTGGGTTCGACACTCTTACTTATCAAAAGGACTACGATAGATCCCCTACACTTGTGGGTCATCAAGACTCTTTTCTGGCGCCGTTGCCGGGGGGTGTAGTGCTTTTGGTGAGTGGAACTTGGTAAGGAAACATTTATATAGTGTGCTGAAATTTTCTGTTACTTGTCACTATGGAAACTAATCCGTTAAGGGGCTTGTTTGGGGTATCTTCACCCCAACTAGAAGAGCAAAGAGTTTCTCCTCAACCTACTGAACTTTATGAAAATATTTACTTTGAGATTCCTTCGGGTATGATAGAGAAACTGCTAGCTAATCCATTTGCAGGAGATGGAACATTGCATCCCGATTTACACCTTATCTTTGTGGATGAAGTTTGTGGATTATTTAAGCTTGCAGGTATTCCCGATGATGTTGTCAAATGGAAGGTTTTCCCTTTATCTTTGAAGGGAGATGCATCGACATGGTATAGGCTATGTGATGATACGAGATCTTGGAATTATAAGCGATTGAAGTTGGAATTTCACCAGAAGTTCTATCCTATGCATCTTGTTCATCGTGATCGTAATTACATATATAATTTCTGGCCTTGCGAAGGAGAAAGCATCGCTCAAGCTTGGGGGAGGCTTAAGTAAATGTTATATTCATGCCCCAATCATGAGCTCTCTCGGGAATGATTATTCAGAATTTTTATGCTCGGCTCTCTCTTGATAATCGCAACCTGCTCGATACTTCCTATGCTGGTTCTTATATGCTGAAGACTTTTGATTTCAAATGGGACTTATTGGAAAGAATCAAGTGCAACTCTAAATATTGGGGTTCCGACGATGGTAAGGAGTCAGGTATGACACCTAAGTTCGATTGTGTTAAATCTTTTATGGATACCGATGCTTTTCGTGGATTTAGCGCTAAGTATGGACTTGACTCTGAGATAGTAGCTACTTTTTGTGAATCTTTTGCTACTCACGTTGATCTCCCTAAAGAGAAGTGGTTTAAATATAATCCTCCTGTTGAAGTGAAAGTACTTGCACCTATTACAGTCGAGGAAAAGACTATTACCTATAGTGATCCTATTGTTCCTCCTGCTTATGTTGAAAAACCTCCTTTTCCTGTTAGGATAAAGGATCATGCTAAAGCTTCGAATGTTGTTCGTAAGAGTAATACTAGGAATTATACACCTCCTGAGCAAATTAATGTTGAACCTAGTATTGCTATGGTTAAAGATCTCTTGGATGAGGACTTAGATGGGCATGTTATTTCTTTCTTGGGTGAGATTGCTAATATTGCTAGACCTGATACTAAGACACGTAGACCTGTCGTAGGCATCCCCGTCATTTCTGTTAAAATAAGAGATCATTGTTATCATGGCTTATGTGATATGGGTGCTAGTGCTAGTGCGATACCTTATGATCTTTATAAAGAAATTATGCATGACATTGCACCCATTGAATTAGAAGACATTGATGTTACTATTAAGCTTGCTAATAGGGATACCATTAAACCTATTGGGATTGTTAGAGATGTTGAAGTTTTGTGTGGGAAGGTTAAATACCCTACTGATTTTCTTGTTCTTGGTTCCCCACAAGATGATTTTTTCCCCATTATTTTTGGTAGACCCTTCTTGAATACGGCTAGTGCTAAGATTAATTGTGAAAAGAATATTGTCACTGTTGGCATAGATGGTATGTCCCATGAGTTTAATTTCGCTAAGTTTAGTAGACAACCTCGTGAAAGGGAACCACCTAGTAAGGATGAGATTATTGGTCTTGCTTCCATTGCTATTCCTCCAACTGATCCATTAGAACAATATTTGCTAGACCATGAAAATGATATGTTTATGAAGGAAAGGGAAGAAATAGATGAAGTGTTCCTTAAACAGGAACCTATGCCGAAACATAACCTTCCCGTTGAAATTCTTGGGGATCCCCCTCCACCCAAGGGTGATCCCGTGTTTGAACTCAAACCATTACCTGATAATCTTAAGTATGCTTATCTTGATGAAAAAGAAATATATCCTATTATTATTAGTGCTAACCTTTCAGAGAAAGAAGTAGAAAGATTATTGAAAACTCTGAAGAAGCACCAAGCAGCTATTGGATATACTCTGGATGATCTTAAGGGCATTAGTCCCACATTATGTCGACACAGGATTTCAGTGGAGAAAGATGCCAAACTAGTTAGGGATCCTCAAAGACGATTAAATCCCAAGATGAAGGAAGTGGTAAGAAAGGAGATACTAAAGCTCCTTGGGTCAGGTATTATTTATCCCGTTGCTGATAGTGAATGGGTAAGCCCTGTCCATTGTGTCCCTAAAAAGGGAGGTATTACCGTTGTTCCTAATGATAAAGATGAATTGATCCCGCAAAGAATTATTACAGGTTATAGGATGGTAATTGATTTCCATAAGTTAAATAAAGCTACTAAGAAAGATCATTACCCTTTACCTTTTATTGATCAAATGCTAGAAAGGCTATCCAAACACACACATTTTTGCTTTCTAGATGGTTATTCTGATTTCTCTCAGATACCTGTGTCAGCGAAGGATCAATCTAAAACTACTTTTACTTGCCCTTTTGGTACTTTTGCTTATAGACATATGCCTTTTGGTTTATGTAATGCTCCTGCTACCTTTCAAAGATGCATGATGGCTATATTCTCTTATTTTTGTGAAAAGATTTGTGAGGTATTCATGGATGACTTCTCCGTCTATGGATCCTCTTTTGATGATTGTTTGAGCAACCTTGATCGAGTTTTGCAGAGATGCGAAGACACTAGTCTCGTCCTGAATTTGGAAAAGTGTCACTTTATGGTTAATGAAGGCATTGTCTTGGGGCACAAGATCTCCGAGAGAGGTATTGAAGTTGATAAAGCCAAAGTTGATGCTATTGAAAAGATGCCATGTCCCAAGGACATAAAAGATATAAGAAGTTTCCTTGGTCATGCCGGCTTTTATAGGAGGTTCATTAAGGACTTTTCTAAAATCTCTAGGCCTCTGACTAATTTATTGCAAAAAGATATTCCTTTTGTCTTTGATGATGATTGTGTAGAAGCGTTTGAAGTGCTTAAGAAAGCTTTGATCACTGCACCTATTGTTCAGCCACCTGATTGGAATTTACCCTTTGAAATTATGTGTGATGCTAGTGATTATGTTGTAGGTGCTGTTTTAGGGCAAAGAGTTGATAAGAAATTGAATGTTATCCAGTATGCTAGTAAGACTCTTGATATTGCCCAGATAAATTATGCTACTACTGAAAAAGAGTTCTTAGCAGTTGTGTTTGCATGTGATAAGTTCAGACCTTATATTGTTGATTCCAAAGTTACTATTCACACTAATAATGCTACTATTAAATATCTTATGGAAAATAAAGATGCTAAGCCTAGACTCATTAGATGGGTTCTCTTGCTCCAAGAATTTGACTTGCATATTATTGATAGAAAGGGAGCTAAGAACCCCGTTGCAGATAACTTGTCTAGGTTAGAGAATGTTCTTGATGACCCACTGCCTATTAATGATAGCTTTCCTGATGAACAATTAGCGGTCGTCAATGCTTCTCGTACTGCTCCTTGGTATGCTGATTATGCTAATTACATTGTTGCTAAATATTTACCGCCTAGTTTCACATACTAGCAAAAGAAAAAGTTCTTTTATGATTTAAGACATTACTTCTGGGATGATCCACACATTTATAAAGAGGGAGTAGATGGTGTTATTAGATGTTGTGTGCCTGAGCATGAACATGAACAGATTCTACGTAAGTGTCACTCTGAATCTTATGGAGGACACCACGCTGGAGATAGAACTGCACACGAGGTACTACAATCTGGTTTTTATTGGCCTACTCTCTTCAAAGATGCTCGTAAGTTTGTCTTATCTTGTGATGAATGTCAAAGAATAGGTAACATTAGTAGACGTCAAGAAATGCCTATGAATTATTCTCTTGTTATTGAACCGTTTGATGTTTGGGGCTTTGACTATATGGGACCTTTTCCTGCCTCTAATGGTTACACACATATTTTAGTTACTGTTGATTACGTTACTAAGTTGGTAGAAGCTATTCCAATTAGTAGTGCTGATCATAACACTTCTATTAAAATGCTTAAAGAAGTTATTTTTCCAAGGTTTGTTGTCCCTAGATATCTTATGACTGATGGTGGTTCACATTTCATTCATGGTGCTTTCCGTAAGATGCTCGCTAAGTATGATGTCAATCATAGAATAGCATCTCCTTATCATCCGCAGTCTAGTGGTCAAGTAGAGTTGAGCAATAGAGAGCTCAAATTAATTTTGCAAAAGACTGTGAATAGATCTAGAAAGAATTGGTCCAAAAAACTTGATGATGCATTATGGGCCTAGAGAACTGCATACAAAAATCCTATGGGTATGTCTCCTTATAAGATGGTTTATGGAAAAGCATGTCATTTACCTCTTGAACTTGAACATAAAGCATATTGGGCTATTAAAGAGCTCAATTATGACTTTAAGCTTGCCGGTGAGAAGAGGTTATTCGATATTAGCTCACTTGATGAATGGAGAACCCAAGCCTATGAGAATGCCAAGCTTTTCAAAGAAAAAGTCAAATGCTGGCATGATAAGAGGATACAAAAGCGTGAGTTTAATGTAGGAGATTATGTGTTATTATTCAACTCTCGTTTAAGATTTTTTGCAGGAAAACTTCTCTCAAAATGGGAAGGTCCCAACGTTATCGAGGAGGTCTATCGTTCTGGTGCCATAAAAGTCAACAACTTTGAGGGCACAAATCCGAGGGTGGTAAACGGTCAAAGAATTAAACATTATATTTCAGGTAATCCCATCAATGTTGAAAATAATATTATTGAAACCATAACCCCTGAGGAATACATAAGGGACACTTTCTAGAACGTTCCAGACTCCGAAAAGGCAAAGGTATGTGGTATGGTAAGTAAACCGACTCCAAAACAACTCCAATGGCAATTTTCATCAGTTTTGGAATATTTAAGAATTTTAGGAAGAAAGAAGTAGTCCGAAAGGGACACGAGGCTCCCACGAGAGTGGAGGGCGCCCCCCTGTGGGGCATGCCCCCTGTCTCGTGGGCACCTCGTGTGCCTCCCGAACTCTGTTTTCTTGCACGTTACATATTTTGGTCGGTAAAAATGCATTATATATACTCCCGAAGGTTTTGACCATCGTATCACGCAAATATCCTCTGTTTTCGTTTCGAGCTGTTCCTGTTGCGGATTTGGAACAAGATGTCGTCCCAAGATTCGGAGGGGGAGAGCTACATGGCTGATTATATCACAAACCCAAAAGTATATGGGGATGTGGAACATTATGGCTAGACCACGGAGGAAGAAGAAGACTATGATCCAAAGGGGAAGGAAGAGACAAGCTCTGATGAAGAGGACGATCCACTACCTCAACCTGGTGATATGCATGTGGAGTTCAAGAAGTCAAGCCTCCCTAAGGTCCAATCTATCCCACCATGTTTTTTGCAGGACAGCAAGGCAGCACTATGCAAAAAGATAATGAAACTTGATCTCGAGAATGAGGATCTAAGGGAGGAAAATTTTAGCCTCAGACGCAAGCTAGAGAAGAAAAATGCAACAACTCCACCGTCATCATCACCACCTCCATCACCTCCGAGGAAATAATCACTTGGGTATGGGCACCCCCTTGGCAATTGCCAAGCTTGGGGGAGGTGCCCCGGTATCGTATCGCCATCACACTCCTATCTTTATCGCTTTATTTAGTTCGATCCTTTTAGTAGTATCTTGATCTAGAAGTTTTGATATCAAGTAGTTTGAGTTTTGCTTTGTGATCTCTTTATGTAATCGAGTCCGTTAGCTATTTATAATAAAGATTAGTGTTGAGTCAAGGGCTTTGCTATGTGCTATGATCTTGAGGAAGTAGAAAGAATTAAAGAGTTCTTATTGATCTTATGGATAGTGATAACTTCACATATAGAAAGTATGAGGCATAAAAATTGTTGAGAGTTGATAAACATAGTTTGGGTCATCGTTGCAATTAATAGGAAGTGATAAGGAAAGAGGGGTTCAAATATAAATATACTATCTTGGACATCTTTTATGATTGTGAGCACTCATTAAGTATGACATGCTAAAAGAGTTGACGTTCGACAAGGAAGACAATGTAATGGTTTATGTTTTCTCACATCTCAGTTAAAGTATATTGTCATTGACCTTCCAAACATGTTGAGCTTGCCTTCCCCCCTCATGCTAGCCAAATTCCTAGCACCAAGTAGAGATATTACTTGTGCTTCCAAATACCCTTAAACCCAGTCTTGCCATGAGAGTCCACCATATCTACCTATGGATTGAGTAAGATCCTTCAAGTAAGTTGTCATCGGTGCAAGCAATAAAAATTGCTCTCTAATTATGTATGACTTATTAGTGCGGAGAAAATAAGCTTTGTACGAGCTCTTGTGCATAGGTTGCATGGCAATTCCTACTCACTCACATTGATATCTATTGATGGGCATCTTCATAGCCCGTTGATACGCCTAGTTGATGTGAGACTATCTCCTTCTTTTTGTATTCTCCACAACCACCATATTCTATTCCACCTTTAGTGCTATGTCCATGCTCATGCTCATGTATTGCGTGAAAGTTGAAAAGGTTTGAGAACATCAAAAGTATGAAACAATTGCTTGGCTTGTCATCGAGGTTGTGCATGACTTGAATATTTTGTGTGATGAAGATGGAGCATAGCCAGACTATATGATTTTGTAGGGATAAGCTTTCTTTGGCCATGTTATTTTGAGAAGACATAATTGCTTTATTAGTATGCTTGAAGTATTAGTTTTTATGTCAATATTAAAGTTTTGTGTTGAATCTTATGGATCTGAATATTCTTGCCACAATAAAGAAAACTTACATGGATAAATATGTTAGGTAGCATTCAACATCAAAAATTCTATTTTTATCATTTACCTACTTGAGGACGAGCATGAATTAAGCTTGGGGATGCGCGATACGTCTCCAACGTATAATTTTTTATTATTCCATGCTATTATATTATCCATGTTGGATGTTTTATATGCATTTATATGTTATTTTATATGATTTTTGGGACTAACCTATTAACGTAGAGCCTAGTGCCAGTTTCTACTTTTTCCTTGTTTTTGAGTTTTACAGAAAAGAAATACCAAACGGATTCCAAATGACCTGAAAATTTACGGTGATTTTTTATGGACCAGAAGAAGCCCCCGAAGCAAAAGAGTTGGGCCAGAAGAGCCACGAGGCCTCCACAAGGGTGGAGGGCTCCCACCCTAGGGCGCGCCCTCCGATCTTGAGGGCTCCTCGTGGAGCCCCCTGACTTGTTCTCGATGCCAATAATTCCTATAAATATAGAAACCCCCAGAAATAAACCTAGATCAGGAGTTCCGCCGCTGCAAGCCTCTATAGCCAAGAAAAACCAATTGGGAGCCCATTTCGGCACCCTAGCAGAGGAGGAATCCATCACAGGTGGCCATCTTCATCATCATGGATGAAAGGATGGATATAGTTGACTAGAGGGGGGTGAATAGGCAATTAACAATTTTTAGCTTTTCTTTACCAAATTAAACTTTGCATCAAGGTAGGTTGTCTAGATATGCAACTAGGTGAGCAACCTATATGACGCAACAAAGATAAGCACACAAGCAAGTAAGGGATATAACACAATATAGCTTGCACAAGTAAAGGAAAGAAGTAACCAAAAGGGGAACCGGTGGAGACGAGGATGTGTTACCGAAGTTCCTTCCTTTTGAGGGGAAGTACGTCTCCTTGGAGCAGTGTGGAGGCACCCTGCTCCCCAAGAAGCCACTAGGGCTACCGTATTCTCCTCATGCTCTCACACAATGCGAGATGCCGTGATTCCACTATTGGTGCCCTTGGAGGCGGCGACCAAACCTTTACAAACAAGGTTGGGGCAATCTCAAAAACTTAATTGGAGGCTCCCAACGACACCATGAAGCTTCACCACAATGGACTATGGCTCCATGGTGACCTCAACCGTCTAGGGTGCTCAAACACCCAAGAGTAACAAGATCCGCAAGGGATTAGTGGGGGAATCAAATTTCTCTTGGTGGAAGTGTAGATCGGGGCCTTCTCAACCAATCCCTAAAGAATCAAGATGTTTGATTGGCTAGGGAGAGAGATCGGGCGAAAATGGAGCTTGGAGCATCAATGGAGCTTGGGGGGAAGAGGTAAGATAACTTTGGAGAAGAAGAAATCCTTTTATAGAGGGGGGAACAATCCAACCATTACCCCCCGAAACAGCCCCGCAGAGGGCTGTACTACCACAGCGGGCAGCGGTACTACCGCTCGGACCAGCGGTACTACTGCTCCCCCTCGCGGTACTGCCGCACAGACTGGAAGGGCTAGAATATGAGCAAGAATCGGACCCAGGGTGGTACTAGCCACGGTGGTAGGGAGGAACTACCGCTTCTACTGCCGCTGCTTAGTGCCGCACAATCTGACACGAGAGGCGACCCCCTCGACTTGAGGCGGTAGGAGACTGGTACCGCAGTGGTACTACGGCTGAGGACCCCCAGGCGGTACTACCGCTGCAGAGCGGTACTGCCGCCTGTGGCTCTTGAGCGGTACTACCGCTGGGACCAAAACATACTCAGAGGAGAGAAAAGGAACCTCCATTGAAGCGGGAATGCTCTGCGGGTGCGAAGAGGATGTGTATGTGTTGATTCCACCCTACCCTTACCTATGCGGACCCCTTCTTGATAGTACGGTGACTCCTACGAAACAAGTCCACCAAAACTGAAACAAAAGAGATACACCATCTTCGGTTAAAACTCTGAGGGGAAGGAATCATCTCGTGCCAAAGGATGAATCTCTAAAATGCTCAAAGCACATGATTAGTCCACAAACACGTTGTCATCAATCAACAAAACTACATAGAGAGAGATATGCCTTAACAATCTCCCCCTTTTTGGTGGATTGATGACTGATATCCTGCAAGTATACGGGGTCAATTGTAGACTCTTTCGATAAGTAAGAGTGTTGAACCCAATGAGGAGCTAAAGGTAGAACAAATATTCCCTCAAGTACTATCGACCACCGATACAACTCTACGCACGCTTGACATTCGCTTTACCTAGAACAAGTATGAAACTAGAAGTACTTTGTAGGTGTTGTTGGATAGGTTTGCAAGATAATAAAGAGCACATAAATATAAACTAGGGGCTGTTTAGATAAAGAAGCAATAAAGTAAATATAGCGAGTGTGGAAAAGTGTTGGTAGAGTTATGAAATTGTCCCTAAGAAATTGACTACTTTACTAGACCGATAGCAAGTTTTATGTGGGAGAGGCATAAGCTAACATACTTTCTCTTCTTGGATCATATGCACTTATGATTGGAACTCTATCAAGCATTCACAACTACTAAAGATCATTAAGGTAAAACCCAACCATAGCATTAAAGCATCAAGTCCCCTTTATCCCATACGCAACAATCCCCTTACTCGGGTTTAAGCTTCTGTCACTCTAGCAACCCACTATAAGCGAATCATGAACGTATTGCAACACCCTACAACGGGAATCCCTCATGCTTGTGCGACACGGATAGCACCATAGGACAGCAACATAACCACAAGCAAATTAAACCAATCATAGCAATTTATCAATCATCGATAGGACAACGAAAATCTACTCAGACATCATAGGATGGCAACACATCATTGGATAATAATATGAAGCATAAAGCACCATGTTCAAGTAGAGGGTACATCGGGTTGCGGGCGAGTGGACCGCTGAATATAGAAGGGGGATGGTGATGGAGGTGTTGGTGTAGATCGCGTTGATGATGATGGCCCTCGGCAGCATTACGGCGCCACCGGAAGCAAGGGGGAGAGAGCCCCCCTTCTTCTTCTTCTTCTTCCTTGACCTCCTCCCTAGATAGGAGAAGGGTTTCCCCTCTGGTCCTTGGCTCCCATGGCGTGGGAGGGGCGAGAGCCCCTCCGAGATTGGATCTATCTCTCTCTCTCTCTCTCTGTTTCTGTGTTCCCAGATTCTGCCCTTCCACCGTTTCTTTTATATTCGGAGATCCGTAACTCCGATTGGGGTGAATCTTTCGCCCAGATTTTTCTCATAAAATTAGCTTTCTTGCGGCAAAAGAAGAGCGTCAACCGCCTTACGGGGTGCCCAGGAGAGTCCAGGGCGCGCCTGCCTCCCTAGGACGCGCCCCCTGTCTCGTGGCCCCCCTGGGCACCCTCTCGCATTGATTCTTCCTCCCAAAAATCACAAATATTCCAAAATAATTCTCCGTCCGTTTTTATCCCGTTTGGACTCCGTTTGATATTGGGTTTGTATGAAACATAAAACATGCAACAGACAGGAACTGGCACTGGGCACTGGATCAATATGTTAGTCTCAAAAAATAGTATAAAAAGTTGCCAGAAGTATATGAAAGTTGAATAATATTGGCATGAAACGATCAAAAATTATAGAGACGACGGAGACATATCAGCATCCCCAAGCTTAATTCCTGCTCGTCCTCGAGTAGGTAAATGATAAAAAGATAATTTTGATGTGGAATGCTACCTAGCATAATCTTGCTCATGTATCTAATCATGGCATGAATATTAAGACACGAGTGATTCAAAGCAATAGTCTATCATTTGACGTAAAAACAATAATACTTCAAGCATATTAACCAAGCAATTATGTCTTATAGAAATAACATAGCCAAAGAAAGCTTATCCCTACAAAATCATATAGTCTGGCTATGCTCCATCTTCACCACACAAAGCATTCAAATCATGCACAACCCCGATGACAAGTCGAGCAATTGGTTCATACTTTTAAACGCGCTTCAGCCTTATCAACCCTCACGCAATACATGAGCGCAAGCCATGGACATAGCACTATAGGTGGAATAGCATATGATGATGGGGGTTATGTGGAGAAGACAAAAAGGGAGAAAGTCTCACATCGACGCGGCTAATCAACGGGCTATGGAGATGCCCATCAATTGATGTCAATGTGAGGAGAATGGATTGCCATGCAACGGATGCACTAGAGCTATAAGTATATGAAAGCTCAAACTAAAACTGAGTGGGTGTGCATCCAACTTGCTTGCTCATGAAGACCTCGGGCATTTGAGGAAGCCCATCATCGGAATATACAAGCCAAGTTCTATAATGAAAATTCCCACGAGTATATGAAAGTGAAAGCGTAGGAGGCTCTCTCTATGATGAACATGGTGCTACTCTGAAGCACAAGTGTGGTAAAAGGATAGTAGCATTACCCCTTCTCTCTTTTTCTCTCATATTTTTTTTATTTTTTATTTTTTGTTGGGCTTCTTTGGCCTCTTTTTTTTATTTGGGCTTCTTTGGCCTCTTTTATTTTTTTCATAACGTCCGGAATCTCATCTCGACTTGTGGGGGAATCATAGTCTCCATCATCCTTTCCTCACTGGGGAAATGCTCTAATAATGATGATCATCACACTTTTATTTACTTACAACTCAATATTACAACTCGATATCTAGAACAAAGATATGACTATATGAATGCCTCCGGTGGTGTACCAGGATGTGCAATGATCTAGCGTAGCAATGACATCAAAAAATGGACAAGCCATGAAAACATCATGCTAGCTATCTTACGATCATGCAAGGCAATATGACAATGAATGCTCAAGTCATGTATATGATGATGATGGAAGTTGCATGGCAATATATCTCAGAATGGCTATGGAAATGCCATGATAGGTAGGTATGGTGGCTGTTTTGAGGAAGATATAAGGAGACATGTGTGATAGAGCATATCGTATCACGGGGTTTGGATGCATCAGCGAAGTTTGCACCAACTGTCAAGGTGAGAAAGGGCAATGCACGGTACCGAAGAGGCTAGCAATGATGGAAAGGTAAAAGTGCGTATAATCCATGGACTCGCATTAATCATAAAGAACTCATATACTTATTGAAAAAGTTTATTAGCCCTTGAAGCAAATTACTACTACGCATGCCCCTAGGGGGATAGATTGGCAGGAAAAGACCATCGCTCGTCCCCGACCGCCACTCATAAGGAAAGCAATCGAAGAACACCTCATGCTCCAATTTCGTTACATAACAGTTCACCATACGTGCATGCTACGGGACTTGCAAACCTCAACACAAGTATTTATTAATTTCACAATTACTCAACTAGCACGACTCTAATATCACCACATTTATATCGCAAAACTATTGCAAGTAATCAAACATATCATATTCGGTGATCTACAAGTTTTATGTAGGATTTTATGACTAACCATGTGAATGACCAATTCCTGTCATCTCTCTAAATAGATATAAGTGAAGCAAGAGAGTATAATTCTTTCTACAAAATATATGCCCATGCTCTAACAAATATAAGTGAAGCAAAAGAGCATTCTACAAATGGCAGGTTTCTATGTGAAGAGAAACAGGCAATCCAAACTTCAAATGATATAAGTGATGCACATGAAGCATTCTATAAAGCCATACTCAAAAGATTTAAGTGAAGTGCAATGAGCATTCTATAAATAAACCAAGGACTATCTCATACCAGCATTGTGCATAAATGAAAAATAAAAACTAAATGCAAAAGACTCTCCAAGACTTGCACATATCGCATGAACGAAACGAATACGAAAACATACCGATACTTGTTGAAGAAAGAGGGGATGCCCTACGGGGGATCCCCAAGCTTAGACGCTTGAGTCTCCTTGGATATTTACTTGGGGTGCCTCGGGCATACCCAAGCTTGAGCTCTTGCCTCTCTTACTTTTCCTCATATCGAGACCTCCTTGATCAAACACTTCATCCACACAAAACTTCAACAGAAAACTCGGTAAGATCTGTTAGTATAATAAAGCAAATCACTACTCTAAGTACTGTAGCAAACCAATTTAATAATTTGTTTTTGCATTGTCTCGACTGTAATATAGATTTTCCATGGCTTAATCCACTGATATAGATTGATAGTTTCATCAAAACAAGCAAACTATGCATCAAAAAAATCTGTCAAAAACAGAACAGTCTGTAGCAATCTGAACATTCACCATACTTATGGTACCCCAACAATTCTACCAAAATTAGGAAACATAAAAAATTTGTACAGCAAGACAGTGCAAAAAGAATCAGAACCATTTGACATTTCAGTTAAAAATGTAAAATCTCTCACTACAGCCAAGTTTCTGTCGTGCACCGTACAAACCAACAAGCATTGTAAACATCCTAAAGGCAAACCTTGGCACATTATTTTTATAATACAAAGGAATTGTACAAGGGGATAATTATTTTTGATGGAAATTTTCTGTAATTAAGATTCACAAAGTTTCCGTGAGCATGAACAAAGTTCATGGAGCTCTCCCACTTCAACAATGCTTGTCTTTCTCACTTTCACTTTCCTTTTTGAAAAGTTTTGGGTTCCCCTCTTTATTTTATTTTTGGTTTTAAACTATATGAAAGCACACAACAGAAATAAATGACTCTCTAAAACTTCCGGGTTGTCTCCCTGGCAGCGCTTTCTTTAAAGCCATTAAGCTAGGCATATAGTGCTCAAGTAATGCATCCACCCGGATCCCAAGGTATATCAAAGCCAATTTTAATTAACAATGATTTGTAATTTAGTAGTGAGTACAAAGTAACATGTATCATGCAACAACGAAGTCTAACTCTCTTCCTATGCATCGGCATGTCACAAAAGAACAATTCATGCACACATAGTAAAGGCCAATGCATAGTATAAACAGTTTCTTGCAATTCTATCATATTGGAAACATAGAGGTGGAGATATAGTTCCTCTCTCATAATAACTGCAAGTAGGAGCAGCAAGCACATGCATATTATATCTATTAAAATCATCATGTGCAATGGTAAAAGGCAACCCATCAATATAATCCTTAATAAGCACAAATTTCTCCGATATAGTGTGGTAGGGAGAATTCAAAAAGATAATAGGACTACCATGTGTGGGTGCAATAGCAAAAAATTCATGTTTAACATAAGGAACTATAGCAAGTTCATCTCCATAAGCATCATTCATATTGGCATCTTGGCCACAAGCATAGCAAGCATCATCAAAAAGGGATATTTCAAGAGAATCAACGGGATCATAACAATCATTATAAGAATCATCACAACAATCATCCTTCAGTAAGCACGAAGGGAAACTAAACAATGTATGAGTTGAAGAGTTACTCTCATTAGAAGGTGGGCATGGGTAGCTAATCTGCTCTTACTCCTTTTGTTCTTCGCTCTCCTCATCTTTTTCATCCAATGAGCTCACAATTTCATAAATTTCTTCTTCTATAGCTTCCTGCAAAATATTAGTCTCTTCTTGGACAGCGGAGAAGTCATCAATATATGGTTTAACATAGGCATTAGAAGCATAATTATCATAACAATATTCCAGTATGGCAAAATTTTCAGATTTGTAGAGAGTAGCATCATAATTTTCAATCAAATAAGCAATTTCATAAGCACCCTTAAAAGCAACAAATTCTTCAATTTCTTGAACATCATAGTAATTATAAACACCCTTAGCATACGAAGATACGATTCCATTATCACTAAACTCACATTGGTAGGGAAGGTGTTTCTTAGGGTTTTCAGAACAACAAGTAATATCATATATTTCACACAAATTCCAAGCATAGCATTGCAAACGATGGACTTGATCTAGTAAAAGTTTCCCTTTTTCAGATATACGGTGTCACACATAACAAGCATGCTCATCTAAAGATTTGCCCTCAACTAAGCTAGTGGGGGTTTCAGCACGAGCACATAGGGATCGAAGATGATCCAAGTAAAAAGCTTCAGGAGTGTGATAGATTTTGATTGGTTCTTCAACCATTGGTTTAGTAGGTACAACTAATTTTTTTGGTATTTTGCATTTCCTACCCATAACTAAAGATAGAAAACAACTAAGAACAACAAATAAAAATTATTTAGTGATAAAGCAAACAAGCACACACGAGAATATTCACCCCATGCTATGACTCCCCGGCAACGGCGCCAGAAAAAGGTCTTGATATCCCGCAATTATACAGGATCAATTGTAGCCTCTTTCAATAAGTAAGAGTGTCGAACCCAACGAGGAGCTAAAGGTAGACCAAATATTCCCTCAAGTTCTATCAACCACCGATACAACTCTACGCACGCTTGACGTTCACTTTACCTAGAACAAGTATGAAACTAGAAGTACTTTGTAGGTGTTGTTGGATAGGTTTGCAAGATAATAAAGAGCACGTAAATATTAACTAGGGGCTGTTTAGATAAAGAAGCAATAAAGTAAATATGGCGAGTGTGGAAAAGTGGTGGTAGGAGTTATGAAATTGTCCCTAAGCAACTGACTACTTTACTAGACCAATAGCAAGTTTTATTTGGGGAGGCATAAGCTAACATACTTTGTCTTCTTGGATCATATGCACTTATGATTGGAACTCTAGCAAGCATCCGCAAGTACTAAAGATCATTAAGGTAAAACCCAACCATATCATTAAAGCATCAAGTCCCCTTTATCCCATACGCAACTATCCCCTTACTCGGGTTTAAGCTTCTGTCACTCTAGCAACCCACTATAAGCGAACCATGAACGTATTGCAACACCCTACAGCGGGAATCCCTCATGCTTGCGCGACACGGAGAGCACCATAGGACAACAACATAACCACAAGCAAATTAAACCAATCATAGCAATTCATTAATCACCGATAGGACAATGAAAATCTACTCAGACATCATAGGATGGCAACACATCATTGGATAATAATATGAAGCATAAAGCACCATGTTCAAGTAGAGGGTACAACAGGTTGCGGGAGAGTGGACCGCTGAATATAGAAGGGGGATGGTGATTGAGATGTTGGTGAAGATGGCGGAGGTGTTGGTGTAGATCGCGGTGATGATGATGGCCCCCGGCAGTGTTCCGGCGCCACCGGAAGCAAGGGGGAGAGAGCCCCCCTTCTTCTTCTTCTTCCTTGACCTCCTCCCTAGATGGGAGAAGGGTTTCCCCTCTGGTCCTCGGCTCCCATGGCGTGGGAGGGGCGAGATCCCCTCTGAGATTGGATCTATCTCTCTGTCTCTCTCTGTTTCTGCGTTCCCAGATTCTGCCCTTCCACCGTTTCTTTTATATCCAGAGATCCGTAACTCCGATTGGGGTGAATCTTTCGCCCAGATTTTTCTCATAAAATTAGCTTTCTCGCAGCAAAAGAAGAGAATCAACCGCCTTAAGGGGTGCCCAGGAGAGTCCAGGGCGCACCCCCCTGTCTCATGGCCCCCTCGGGCACCGTCTCGCGTTGATTCTTCCTCCCAAAAATCACAAATATTCCAAAATAATTCTCCGTCTGTTTTTATCCCGTTTGGACTCTGTTTGATATTGGGTTTCTGCGAAACATAAAACATGCAACATACAGGAACTGACACTGGGCACTGGTTCAATATGTTAGTCCCAAAAAATACTATAAAAAGTTGCCAAAAGTATATGAAAGTTGAATAATATTGGCATGAAACGATCAAAAATTATAGATACGACGGACACATATCAATGACAACCAGGGATTTGCACAAAGATAGGACATGAAAGAAAAAGGAAACCCAGAACTACAAAATATAGACGGGCTCCCCTTGAATGTGTGCACCTAATTAGTGGTGCCTTTGGAATGCAAGGCACACACATTAGGATCAACACTCCCCCTATATTTTATAGTCCAACAACTTAAGCAACAAGTAAAGATACATATAGCTTGAATGCAGAAGGGTACGTGTGAGCAAGGTATATAACCGGATAAGCATGCAACTCACAAATTACCAAAGTACTTGATAGACATAGATAATAAGGGATAATGTAGCATATGTCTCACACCATATGAACTGGAACCAGGTCTCACAGGCACAAACCAAAACAAAGCAAACGACGAGAAAAGAGTTTGCGAGAAAGACACAGCGAACAAGCCACAAACACACACTCGCAACTCGGCAACAACACAAATCCCTAGACTCTCTCCCCCTTTGGCATCGAGACACCAAAAAGGCAAAGAGAGCTGCTATGGCTCCACGTGATAGCAAACTAAGGATCTCAAGCATCACATCCCAACGGGATCGTGTGCATGGCCGTCATTGGTAGGAAACTGCTCAGTGTTTAAATCGGTCCACGGGCAGTGCTGCTGAACCCACTCCTCCTCATCAGTGATCCTTCCCTCAGATCCGCTGGCAACTGTTGCACCCAAGTAACGCATGAGCTCCTTATGATGGCTCTGGTCCTTCTTCTCAGAAACATGAGACATGTACTGACCATGAGACTCCATGCAAAAGAGTTTCTTCATCTTGCGCTTAATCTTTTTTGCCCAAGAGGGCTCCACTCCGGAGGGCTCATAATCCTCATCATCATCGGCCTCAGCCTCGCCCTCGGTCTCCATGTCAGCAGCTTCAGATGGTAATCCAGACCTAGGAGCCGGGGTGCCCCAGTTCTCCTTCTTCCTCAAACGCTTGATCTCATGAGAGACCAAGTCTCCAGTCTCCAGCCCAACCCTAGGATAGGCACCTGCCTAGGCCTTCTCAATAAGCAACATGTTAAACGGACCATAGATCGGGCACTTGCGCTCAGAGACGGCTGAGACAAGTTCAGACCACATGACAATGGAAATGTCCAGGGACTCTCCAGTGTTTTCTTCCTTCTCATGCTGGCAAAAGAGAAGCATGTCCACGAGAAAGGAGTGGACCATATCCAGGTTCCCAATACGAGGGAAGAGAGTCTCTCGGAAGACGCGATGAAGGATGTCTAGAAATGCAGGCAACTCATAAGTCTCCTTCTTAGTCACAGGGTGAATCTTCAAAGTACAGTAGGGCCAGAGAGCTTGCTTGTGAGTGGAGGTTGCATTGTAGTGAGGGCGGAAGCCAACTGGGGTCTCAATCCCGTG
Source organism: Triticum aestivum (assembly GCF_018294505.1). Classification (NCBI taxonomy): domain Eukaryota; kingdom Viridiplantae; phylum Streptophyta; class Magnoliopsida; order Poales; family Poaceae; genus Triticum; species Triticum aestivum. The sequence goes on along the minus strand of NC_057798.1, from coordinate 430,563,956 downwards.
ATCTTCCACCCCAAGTAACTCCATGAAGGCCTTCCACTTGACAAAAAGCAGCTTGCCATTTGTCATCCAAGTCAGAGTCCTTTCCTCACCAGTTCCAAGATGGACAGTGGCAAAAAATTGAGCCACCAAATCTGCATCAAAGTCCTTGTTGAATTGCATGATTCTGAGAATGTTCAGCTAAGAGCACATATGAAGGGCTTCGCCAAAGTACTCAGGGTCCTTTTCGATAGCATCAGTGTCGATGGAACGCACATCAACATAGAGATTCTTCTTAGCCTTGATCACATCAAAGTAGATGGCAAACTGAAAACGGTTCTAGAATAGGCGGTTGACCAAGGTGGGTTCTTGGTCTTACGCATAGGGGTTGCGGCGACGCCTTTCCCAGAATTCCTTGGTAGTCATCTCTGTCACAGTCTTGCCCCTAGGCTTTGGCTTGTTTGCAGTAGTCTTCTTGTGTTGAGACAGAGGTTGAGCACTTGAGGATGCACCCGCTGTCTCAGAGGTGCGGTAGCGCTTTGAAGTTGAACGCCCAGGGTTGACACGGTGGACATGCTACTCGGGATGTTCATCACCTGGAACCAAACACACGAGCAGAAGAAACAACATGAAAGAAAGAGCATAAGACTCCAAACAAGACAACAAGGATAGGAAAATGATGGAATTGGGGATCCAGCGGTAGTACCGCGAGCCAGAAGCTGCAGTACCGCCTGAGCGGAAGTACCGCTCCAGTTGAGAGGTAGTACTGCTCTAGGCAGGGGAACGACGGTTCCCTACTGCCGTGGACAGATCTGGCACTACCGGGATGCCAAATTCAAAAATAATCCTACCAAATCAATCCAAAAGGTCTAGACACCATCTCCATCCTACTCAAGCCTCGACTTAGCCAAAAATCAAGAAAAGTGATGCCTATTGCCCCTAAAGATTAGATGTGAAGTCTAGGCAAAGAGAGAACGGGAACGGGGGCAATACCGGCATCGATGGCAAGAGGACGCGATGGGGATCAACTCCACCAAAGGAAATGGAGAGGGACGGCACGAAGATGGTGGCCTACCGAAGCCCTCCCGAGGCGAGACAACGCTGGAGGGACAAAGAACAGGAGCGAGTGGAGCGAATGGGTATGGGGGATAAAGACAACTCCCCCTACCCCAACATACCCCCCAACCCCCACCTGTAGCGGTACTACCGCTGGGGTGGGTGGTAGTATCGCTTGATGATCATCAGCGGTAGTATCACGCACTTCCAGTGGTAGTACCGCTCAGCCGCAAAAACAAGGACTGGACCCAAAAGGCTTAGATCACGAAAGAGAGAGGAACCAACTAGAAACAAGAGCAAACACACAAGCAGAACACACCAAAGGGAAGACGAGAAACACACTCCTATCCAAGAGAGGGTGGTGGCCGAGACCACCTATGTTTGAGTCCGGAGGTATGGCACCGCGAAGATTTTAACCTTGGGACCATGACCAAAACTCATCTTTGAAGCACAAGTACCATCAAAAATGGCTAATGTGAAAGACTTGATCAATTTATGCATAATAGGGGGAGGGAGAGTTCATTGAGAGAAGAACACCCCCCCTATGTCCATGCCTACACCTAAACAAGATATCATGATGAGTATGGTGGTATGTGCAAGGGTTCAAACCACATTGCTCCAATCAATGATATTTAGCTCATGCCTTAACTCACAAAATCTTGCTTCATCCAAGGGCTTCGTGAAAATATCTGCAAGGTTATCATGAGTGTTGACATACTTGAGCTTGATCTCCCCTCGCCTAATGTGATCCCGGATGAAGTGACACCAAATCTCAATATGCTTCATCTTGAATTGTTGCACCGGGTTGAGAGAGATCTTGATGGCACTTTCATTGTCACACCAAAGAGGCACTTTGTCACAAGTGACACCTTGATCCTTCAAAGTTTGGCTCATCCATAGAAGTTGAGCACAATAACTACTAGCAGCTACATAGTCCGCTTCGGTGGACGAGAGAGATACACAACTTTGCTTCTTAGAAGACCAACTCACCAAAGAGCAACCAAGAAATTGGCACCCTCAAGAGGTGGACTTCCTATCCTGTTTGTCTCCCGCCCAATTTGAGTCTAAATAGCCCAAAATATCGAAGTTGGCTCCTCTTGGGTAGCATAAGCCAATGTTTGGGGTATGAGCCAAATATCGAAAGATTCGCTTGACCGCCACAAAGTGGCTTTCCTTAGGTGTGGCTTGAAACCGTGCACAAATTCCCACACTCAACATGATATCCGGTCTTGATGCACAAAGGTAAAGCAAGGATCCAATCATGGAGCGATATACCTTTTGATCCACCGCTTTACCATTGGGATCAATGTCAAGTTGGCATTTGACGGGCATTGGAGTGGAGGCCGGCTTGACATCACTTAGCTTGAATATCTTGAGCATGTCTTGAGTGTATTTGGCTTGGTTGATGAAGGTTCCTTCTCTTCTTTGCTTGATTTCGAACCCGAGAAAGAACTTCAACTCTCCCATCATGGACATCTTGAACTTTGAGGTCATGTGAGCGGCAAATTCCTCATTGAAAGCTTTGTTAGGGAACCAAAGATAATATCATCAACATATAGTTGGCACACAAACAACTCCCCTTTGACCTTCTTAGTAAAAATACTAGGGTCAATTTTCCCAATTTCAAACCCACGATCTTGCAACAACTTAGTAAGATGCTCATACCACGCACGTGGGGCTTGTTTAAGGCCATAGAGTGCCTTGTTGAGTTGATACACATGATCGGGGAAACATGGATCTCCGAACCCCGGGGTTTGTTTGACATACACCAACTCATTAATGGGACCATTAAGAAAAGCACTTTTCACATCCATTTGTTGCAACTTGAAATTATGATGAGAAGCATAATCAATCAACAAACGAATAGATTCAAGGCGAGCAACGGGAGCAAAGGTTTCACCGTAGTCGATACCCTCGACTTGGGAGTAGCCTTGTGCCACCAAACGAGCCTTGTTGCGAACAATGATTCCATGAGCAACTTGCTTCTTCTTGAATATCCACTTGGTTCCAATGACATTATGATTCCTGGCTTGCCTTGGCACTAATTTCCACACTTGGTTGTGCTCAAAGTTGTTGAGTTCTTCATGCATGGCATTGAGCCAATCCGGATCCTCGAGCGCCTTATAGACATTTTGGGGTTTGACACAAGAAACAAACGTGTGGGTGTTCACAATAGTTTGCTAATTGTCTATGAGTGCTTACCCCCTTTCTTAGGCTTCCAACCACATTCTCCATGAGATGACCTTTGGTTGTGAGTTTGGAAGCAATCTTCACGGCACGACGCTCTAATTCCTCCTTGGGTGTGAAAAGAGGAGGGGTAACTTGACCATCTTGAGCGCCGTCTTGAGCTTGTTCTTGATCTTGAGCTTGCTCTTGATCTTGAACTTGCTCGAAAGGGAGAACTTGACCTTGGGCATCACTTGGTGGCTCACCACCATCTTGAGGTTGATCTTGCCCTTGATCTTGTTCACGTGATTTAGGGCCTTCACTTTGTTCTTCGGAAGCGTGTGGGTCTTGGGTCGGCAATGGCTCCACTTGAGTGGAGCATTGTCCTTCTCCTTCAGCCACAAAGGGGTTCCTCAATAGGTAGGATATGACCAACATCCATTCTTCTTATGGCTTGGGAAGGAATTTCATCACCTACATCACAAGTACCACTTTGCTCCACTTGGGAGCCGTTATTCTCGTCAAACTCCACGTTACACGTCTCCTCAATGAGTCCCATGGACTTGTTGAGGAGACGGTAAGCATGAGAGTTTGTAGCATAACCAACAAATATGCCCTCATGAGCTCTAGCCTCAAATTTAGACAAACGAACACCTTTCTTGAGAATGAAACACTTATACCCGAACACCCGGCAGTACTTGAGGTTGGGCTTGTTACCGGTGAGTATTTCATAAGGAGTCTTGTTCAAGCCTTTGCGGAGATAGAGCCGATTGGATGCATGACATGCGGTGTTGATGGCTTTGGCCCAAAAGTTGTAAGGAGACTTGAACTCAGCCATCATGGTCCTTGCCGCATCCATCAACGTCCGATTCTTCCTCTCCGTGACACCATTTTGTTGAGGGTTGTATGGTGCAGAATATTGATGCTTGATCCCCTCATCACTAAGAAACTCGTACAAGGTGTAGTTCTTGAACTCGGTGTCGTTGTCACTTCTTATTGTCAAGATCTTTGCATCGTGTTGACGTTGACCTTCATTTGCAAAGTCGATGACGATTTGTTGAGTCTCACTCTACCTCTTGAAGAAATATACCCAAGTATATCTTGAATAATCATCCTCAATCACCAAGCAATACTTTCTACCCCCAAGACTATTAAAGTATGGAGGCCCAAAGAGATCCATGTGAAGGAGCTCCAAGGGTCTCTTCGAGTAGATTATAGTCGTGGGAGGGTGAGCCTTCTCATGAAGCTTTCCTTCGATACAAGCACTGCAAGCACGATCTTTGGCAACACTAACATTTGTTAGTCCACGGACATGGTCCCCCTTCAGAAGACTTTGCAAAGATCTCATATTGACGTGGGCTAAACGGCGATGCCAAAGCCACCCCACATCAACTTTAGCCATTAGGCATGTCGCGGTCTTAGTGGGTCGCTCTGAAAAGTTAATCACATAAAGACCATTCTCGACATGCCCAACAAAGGCTACTTTAAGAGTCTTGGTCCACAAGAGGGCCACGGTATCAATATCAAAGAATGTGGCAAAGCCCATGAGTGCAAGTTGACAAACGGAAAGTAGATTGTATGCAAGGGACTCAACAAGCATGACTTTCTCGATTGTGAGATCATGAGAAATGACAACCTTGCCAAGACCCAATACCTTAGAAGATGAGGCATCACCCCACTCGATGTTGGTGGGCATAGATGGGATCTTGTGCATGTCCACCACCAAGTCCTTGCTTCCGGTCATATGATTTGTGGCTCCACTATCGAGCAACCATGATCCCCCACCGAAAGCAAACACCTACAAGAGATCAATGCTTGGTTTTAGGTACCCATTTTGTAATGGGTTCTTTGATGTTAGTAACAAGGGTATTAGGAACCCAAATAGACCATTCAATGTACTCATAAGGAGAACCAACAAATTTAGCATAAACATGACCATCACTACCACGGCACAACACATAAGAGGGGTTAAAGTCGCCGACTTTGTTGGAAGGGGTGGCATTGTCCTTTTTGACATCACCACCCTTCACATTGCTCTTCTTCTCCTTTGGAGCACCCTCTCAATCCTTCACAAAAGTTTGCTTGAGAGGGGGAGGTTGTTTGGTCTTGTCGTTCTTCTTCTTGTTCTTGGACTTGGGTGCGAACCCAACTCCCTCCTTGGCCACAACTTCCTTTTGATTGCTCAAAAGGTCATTGAGGTTCTTCTCACGTTGTATGCACGTCACTAGGCCTCTCTTAAGTTGCTCTTTCAACTTGGCATTCTCCTCCACAAGATGCACATGCTCACAACATGGGTTAGTAGAATTTGCATTATCAATTAATACCATATGAGGAAAAGTGGCTTTCTCCTTGGTTAGCTTCACTTGGAGTTGATCATGAGACTCCTTGAGGCTAGCATGAGCACCCTTCAAGACCTTGTGGGCCTTGTCAAGTATATCAAACTCCTCCTTGAGTCTAGCATGCTCAACCCCAAGTTTAGCCTTCTCGGAATTTAGCACACAAGATACAACAAGAACATGATCAAGATCTTTCTTTAATTTAGCATGGTCATTGTTGTGTGACTCCTCAAGAGACAAACAATGAACACGCTCTTCCTCAAGTGCATTAGAGAGATCCGATATCTCATCGGCATAGTCACGACTATGAAATTCCATCTTAGGGATGGTTTCTTCATGAGCCTCGATCATGTCATTGGCTTCACCAAGTTGTTCCAAGAGAGCAACGAAGTGCTTCTTGGATTTGCCCTTGAGCTTACTCATAAAAGACTCAAATGCATTTACTTCCTCATTAGACCCCTCCCTTTCATCAATGCAATCCGTCGAGGAGGGATTAGTAATGATGGTGGTTTTTATGTTGGGGGTTACCTTGTTGGTGGCTTTAGCCCTGAGGCACTTGGCGGTGATGTTCTCATTGGGTGAGTCGAAGAGGGACACCGTGGAGCTGTGGCAATGGCAACGGAGGCCATGGCCATGGCTTCACTATCATCATCATCATCATCATCATCATCCTCATGGTATTCTTCTTGAGCCACCAACCCTTTAGTTGGAGTCTTCTTGGTGAAGTTTTTCTTGTTGGGGAAGGACCTGGCTTTGTCTTTTGGATGAGCTTGCCACCATTGTCTTCCCTCTTCTCGTAAGGGCACTCCGCAACAAAATGGCTCACATTGCCACAATTGTAGCATGTTCTCACACATTGCTTGCCTTTGAAGCCACTTGAGTTATTCTTGTTGAAGTTGGGCCTTGTGTTCTTCTTGCTCCAAAATTGCCTTGAAGCAAGAGCCATGTGCTCATGGTAATCATACTTAGTATCTTCGGGGTTTCTCTCCTCTTCTTCCTCTTCATCCTCTTCTTCCACAGTAACCTTGGCCTTCAAGGCAAGGTTGGGCTTCATTGCTCTTTGAGAATGCAACACCGCATTGTCGGCGGTCTTGTCCAAGATCCTCATTGCCACAAACTCACCCAACACTTCACTTGAGGACAAGGTGTGGAAGTCCGGCCTTTGACGGATGACGGAGGACATGGACTTGTGGTAGGGCATCATGGCCTTGAGGAACTTGCGCTTGATCCAATTGTCATCCGTATCCTTGCTCCCATGATCTCAGAGTGAGACGCGAGAGTGGTTAATCTCCGGTAGAGCTCACGAGGTTCTTCATCTTCATTCATTGCAAACTCATCGACTTCATCTTACACCACTTCATAGTTGGAGCGTTGAATGCTTGCGCTTCCCTTGTAGAGGGAAACAACATGGTGCCATGCTTCCTTGGCCACGTTGAAGGGTCGGAGGTGTGCAGTGTCTTCAGGTGGAATTGCATCTTGGATGATGAAGAGAGCATTCTCATTGAATTGATTATCTGTGGCTTCTCTAGGGGTGAAGTTGCTTCGATCATGTGGATAGAAACCTTCCTCAATGATTCTCCAAAGGTTAGTATTGACATGATTTAAATAACGTTTAAAGTGATAAACCCAAGAGTCAAAATCCTCATTCTTCACAATCTTGGGAGGAGAACCCGCATGATTTAAATGTGTGGAGGGAACCGGTCCTCCATAAGTGAGAGGTGGTTCAACATGAGAATAGATGCCGTTACCACTTTTACCACTAGGCAAAGGAACCTTTTCACTAGAAGCTTCCCCCTTATCGGAGTTGGCATCCGCCACCTTGTTAGTGGGAGCAACCACTTCCAAAGGTGAGGTGGATAATTTAAGACCATCAAGGAACTCTTTGAACATGCCTTTGGCCTCAGTTGTCATGGAGGTTTTAAATGTGTCCAAAGCCACATTGAATTCCTCACGTGAGACCGGGGATGCCCCATCATCCATAGATGAGGACGGAATCACACCAGGGTGCTCCTCACCGTCTATGGTGTCAACCATACTCTTCGGATGGCAAAGTCCTTAATAAAGAGACGAGGCTGTGATACCAATTGAAAGGATCGATATAGTTGACTAGGCAACTAACAATTTTTATCTTTTCTTTACCAAATTAAACTTTGCATCAAAGTAGGTTGTCTAGATATGCAACTAGGTGAGCAACCTATATGATGCAACAACGGTAAGCACACAAGCAAGTAAGGGATATAACGCAATATAGTTTGCACAAGTAAAGGAAAGAAATAACCAAAAGGGGAACCGGTGGAGACGAGGATGTGTTACCGAAGTTCCTTCCTTTTGAGGGGAAGTACATCTCTGTTGGAGCGATGTGGAGGCATAATGCTCCCCAAGAAGCCACTAGGGCCACCGTATTCTCCTCACGCCCTCACACAATGAGAGATGCCATGATTCCACTATTGGTGCCCTTGGAGGCGGCGACCAAACATTTACAAACAAGGTTGGGGCAGTCTCCACAACTTAATTGGAGGCTCCCAACGACACCATGAAGCTTCACCACAATGGACTATGGCTCCATGGTGACCTCAACCGTCTAGGGTGCTCAAACACCCAAGAGTAACAAGATCTACAAGGGATTAGTGGGGGGAATCAAATTTCTCTTGGTGGAAGTGTAGATCAGGGCATTCTCAACCAATCCCTAAAGAATCAACTAGTTTGATTGGCTAGGGGAGAGATCAGGCAAAAATGGAGCTTGGAGCATCAATGAAGCTTGGGGGAAGAGGTAATATAACTTTGGAGAAGAAGACCTCCTTTTATAGAGGGGGGGAACAATCCAACCGTTACCCCCCAAAACAGCCCCGCAGAGGGCGGTACTACTGCAGCGGGCAGCGGTACTACCACTGGGACCAGTGGTACTACTGCTCCCCCTCGCGGTACTGCCGCACAGACTGGGAGGGCTAGAATATGAGCAGGAATTGGACCCAGGGCGGTACTAGCCACGGTGGTAGGGCGGAACTACCGCTCGCAAGCGGTACTACCACTTCTACTGCCGCTGCTTAGTGCCGCACAATCCGACACGAGAGGCGACACCCTCGAGTCGAGGCGGTAGGAGACCGGTACCGCAGCGGTACTACGGCTGAGGACCCCCAGGCGGTACTACCACTTCAGAGCGATACTGCCGCCTGTGGCTCTTGAGCGGTACTACCGCTGGGACCAAAACATACTCAGAGGAGAGAAAAGGAACCTCCATTGAAGCAGGAAGGCTCTGCGGGTGCGAAGAGGATGTGTACGTGTTGATTCCACCCTAGCCTTACCAATGCGGACCCCCTCTTGATAGTACAGTGACTCCTACGAAAAAAGTCCACCAAAACTGAAACGAAAGAGCTACACCGTCTTCAATTAAAACTCCAAGGGGAAGGAATCATCTCGTGCCAAAGGATGAATCTCTAAAATGCTCAAAGCACACGATTAGTCCGCAAACGCGTTGTCATCAATCACCAAAACTACACAGAGAGAGATATGCATTAACAACGACGCTCTCCATGACAAGGAGGGAGTAGTTCACCGTCGGGGCTGAGGGTATGTACCAGTAGCTATGTGTTTGATATCTCTCTCTCTCTCATGTTCTTGATTTGGCACAATCTTTATGTACCGCGAGCTTTGCAATTATAGTTGTATCTTATGATGTTTCTCCCCCTCTACCTTCTTGTAATGGATTGAGTTTTGCCTTCGAAGTTATCTTATCGGATTGAGTCTTTATGGATTTGAGAACACTTGATGTATGTCTTGCACGTGCTTATCTGTGGTGACAATGGGATATTCACATGATCCACTTGATGTATGTTTTGGTGATCAATTTGCAGGTTCTGTGACCTTGTGAACTTATGCATAGGGGTTGGCACACGTTTTCGTCTTGACTCTATGATAGAAACTTTGAGGCACTCTTTTGAAGTTCTTTGTGTTGGTTTGGTTAGATGAATCTGAGATTGTGTGATGCATATCATATAATCAAACCCGCGGATACTTGTGTTGACACTGGAGTATCTAGGTGACATTAGGGTTTGGGTTGATGTGTGTTTTAAGGTGTTATTTTAGTATGAACTCTAGGGCTGTTTGTGACACTTATTGGAATAGCCCAATAGATCGATCAAAAGAATAACTTTGAGGTTGTTTCGTACCCTACAATAATCTCTTCGTTTGTTCTCCACTATTAGTGACTTTGGAGCGACTCTTTGTTGCACGTTGAGGAATTGTTATATGATCGAATTATGTTATCTTTGTTGAGAGAACTTGCACTAGTGAAAGTATGAACCCTAGGCCTTGTTTCCAAGCATTGCAATACCGTTTTTGCTCACTTTCGTTACTAGTTATTTGTCGTTTTTATATTTTCAAATTACAAAAACCTATATCTACTATCCATATTACACTTGTATCACCATCTCTTTGTTGAACTAGTGCACCTATATAATTTACCTTTGTATTGGGTGTGTTGGGGACACAAGAGACTCTTTGTTATTTGGTTGCAGAGTTGTTTGAGAGAGACCATCTTAGTCCTACGCCTCCCACGGATTGATAAACCTTAGGTCATCCAATTGAGGGAAATTTGCTACTGTCCTACAAACTCTGCGCTTGGAGGCCCAACACGAGTCTACGAGAAGCTTGCCTAGTAGACATCATGTAGCAGTATGCCCCGAAGGGCGTGATGAAGGACGTCTTCAGGGTGTCGGCCAGGTCTAGCTTGATCTAATGATAGCTGGAGTAAGCATCCAGGAAGGATAGGAGCTCACAGCCGGCGGTGGAGTCGATGACTTGGTCGATCCGTGGGAGGGCAAAAGATCCTTTGGGCAGGCCTTGTTCAGGCTGGTGTAGTCTATGCACATGCGCGAGGTGTTGTTCTTCTTCAGGACGAGGACTGGGTTGGCCAGCCACTCGGGGTGAAACACTTCCATGATGAAGTTGTTGGAAATATGCCCTAGAGGCAATAATAAATGCATTATTATTATATTTCCTTGTTCATGATAATTGTCTTTTATTCATGCTATAATTGTGTTATCCGGAAATCGTAATACATGTGTGAATACATAGACCACAATATGTCCCTAGTAAGCCTCTAGTTGACTAGCTCATTGGTCAACAGATAGTCATGGTTTCCTGACTATGGACATTAGATGTCATTGACAACGGGATCACATCATTAGGAGAATGATATGATGGACAAAGACCCAATCCTAAGCATAGCACAAGATCGTGTAGTTCGTTTTGCTAGAGCTTTTTCAATGTCAAGTATCTCTTCCTTAGACCATGAGATCGTGTAACTCCCGGATACCGTAAGAGTGCTTTGGGTGTACCATACATCACAACGTAACTGGGTGACTATAAAGGTGCACTACAAGTATCTCCGAAAGTGTCTGTTGGGTTGACACGGATTGAGACTGGGATTTGTCACTCCGTATGACGGAGAGGTATCTCTGGGCCCACTCGGTAATGCATCATCATAATGAGCTCAAAGTGACCAAGTGTTTGGTCACGGGATCATGCATTACAGTACGAGTAAAGTGACTTGCCGGTAACGAGACTGAACGTGGTATTGGGATACCAACGATCAAGTCTCGGGCTTGTAACGTACCGATTGACAAAGGGAATAGTATACGAGGTTGCTTCAATCCTCGACATCATGGTTCATCCGATGACATCATCGAGGAGCATGTGGGAGCCAACATGGGTATCCAGATCCCGCTGTTGGTTATTGACCGGAGAGCCGTCTCGGTCATGTCTGCATGTCACCCGAACCCGTAGGGTCTACACACTTAAGGTTCGGTGACGCTAGGGTTATTAGGAAGACTTGTATGTGATTACCGAATGTTGTTCGGAGTCCTGGATGAGATCCCGGACGTCACGAGGAGTTCCGGAAGGGTCCTTAGGTAAAGATTTATATATGGGAAGTTGTCACGCGGACACCGGAAAGTTTCGGGGCATATCGGTATTGTACCAGGGGCCACCGAAGGGGTTCCGGGGGTCCACCGGGAGGGGCCACCCCTCTTGGTGGGCCACATGGGCCGCGTAGGGCAGGGCACCAGCCCCTGGAGGGCTGGGCGCGCCCCCCCTTGGGCCCATGCGGCTAGGGTTGGGGGGGCGGAACCCTAGAGGGGGCGCCCCCTTTGCTTGGGGGGCAAGTCCCCCCTCCCTGGCCGCCGCCCCCCCTCTAGATCCCATCTAGAGGGGCCGGCCCCCCTTGCCCCTTCCCCTATAAATAGAGGGGTGAGGGGAGGGCTGCAAAACACAACCAAGGCGCAGCCCCTCCCCTCCCCAACACCTCTCCTCCTCCGTCACGAGCTTGGCGAAGCCCTGCCGGAGTACTGCTTCTCCACCAACACCACGCCGTCGTGCTGCCGTTGGAGCTATCTTCCTCAACCTCTCCTTCCTCCTTGCTGGATCAAGACGGAGGAGACGTCGTCCCTTCCGTACGTGTGTTGAACGCGGAGGTGCTGTCCGTTCGGCACTTGGTCATCGGTGATCTGAATCACGTCGAGTACGACTCCATCATCACCGTTCCCTCGAATGCTTCCGCACGCGATCTACAAGTGGTATGTAGATGCAAACTCACTCCCTTGACTCGTTGCTTAGATGAACTCATAGATAGATCTTGGTGAAACCGTAAGAAAAATTTTAATTTTCTGCAACATTCCCCAACAGTGGCATCATGAGCTAGGTCTATGCGTAGTTGTCTATTGCACGAGTAGAACACAATTTTGTTGTGGGTGTAGATCTTGTCAACTTGCTTGCCGCTACTAGTCTTATCTTGCTTCAGCGGTATTGTGGGATGAAGCGGCCCAGACCAACCTTACACGTACGCTTACGTGAGACCGGTTCCACCGACTGACATGCACTAGTTGCATAAGGTGGCTGGCGGGTGTCTGTCTCTCCCACTTTAGTTGAAGCGGATTCGATGAAAAGGGTCCTTAGGAAGGGTAAATATAAGTTGACAAGATCACGTTGTGGTTATTCGTAGGTAAGAAAATGTTCTTGCTAGAACCCAATTGCAGCCATGTAAAAGATGCAACAACAATTAGAGGACGTCTAACTTGTTTTTGCAGCAATTGTCATGTGATGTGATATGGCCAGAAGTTGTGATGAATGATGAATGATATATTGTGATGTATGAGATCATGTTCTTGTAATAGGAATCACGACTTGCATGTCGATGAGTATGACAACCGGCAGGAGCCATAGGAGTTGTCTTTATTTTTGTATGACCTGCGTGTCATTGAAGAACGCCATGTAAATTACTTTACTTTATTGCTAAATGCGTTAGCCATAGAAGTAGAAGTAGTCGTTGGCGTGACAACTTCATGAAGACACGATGATGGAGATCATGATGATGGAGATCATGGTGTCATGCCGGTGACGAAGATAATCATGGAGCCCCGAAGATGGAGATCGAAGGAGCTATATGATATTGGCCATATCATGTCACTATTATATAATTGCATGTGATGTTTATTATGTTTATGCATCTTGTTTACTTAGAACGACGGTAGTAAATAAGATGATCCCTTATAATTATTTCAAGAAAGTGTTCCCCCTAACTGTGCACCGTTGCTAAAGTTCGTCGTTTCGAAGCACCATGTGATGATCGGGTGTGATAGATCCTTACGTTCACATACAACGGGTGTAAGACAGATTTACACATGCAGAACACTTAGGGTTAACTTGACGAGCCTAGCATGTACAGACATGGCCTCGGAACACAAGAGACCGAAAGGTCGAACATGAGTTGTATGGAAGATACGATCAACATGGAGATGTTCACCGATGATGACTAGTCCGTCTCACGTGATGATCGGACACGGCCTAGTTGACTCGGATCGTGTAACACTTAGATGACTAGAGGGATGTCTAATCTGAGTGGGAGTTCATTAAAATAATTTGATTAGATGAACTTAATTATCATGAACTTAGTCTAAAACTTTTTGCAAAATATGTCTTGTAGATCAAATGGCCAACGCTCATGTCAACATGAACTTCAACGCGTTCCTAGAGAAAACCAAGCTGAAAGATGATGGCAGCAACTATACGGACTGGGTCCGGAACCTGAGGATCATCCTCATAGCTGCCAGGAAACAATATGTCCTAGAAGGACCGCTAGGTGACGCTCCCGTCCTAGAGAACCAAGACATTATGAATGCTTGGCAGTCTCGTGCTGATGATTACTCCCTCGTTCAGTGCGGCATGCTTTACAGCTTAGAACCGGGGCTCCAAAAGCGTTTTGAGCAACACGGAGCATATGAGATGTTTGAGGAGCTGAAACTAGTTTTCCAAGCTCATGCCCGGGTCGAGAGATATGAAGTCTCCGACAAGTTCTATAGTTGTAAGATGGAGGAAAATAGTTCTGTCAGTGAGCACATACTCAAAATGTCTGGGTTGCACAACCGCCTGTCCCAGCTGGACATTAACCTCCCGGATGAGGCGGTCATTGACAGAATCCTTCAGTCACTCCCACCAAGCTACAAGAGCTTTGTGATGAACTACAATATGCAGGGGATGGTGAAGACCATTCCTGAAGTATTTTCAATGCTGAAGTCAGCAGAGGTTGAAATCAAGAAAGAACATCAAGTGTTGATGGTCAATAAGACCATTAAGTTCAAGAAGGGCAAGGGTAAGAAGAACTTCAAGAAGGACGGCAAAGATGTTGCCGCGCCCGGTAAGCCAGTTGCCGGGAAGAAGTCAAGGAATGGACCCAAGCCTGAAACTGAGTGCTTCTATTGCAAGGGGAAGGGTCACTGGAAGCGGAACTGCCCCAAATACTTAGCAGACAAGAAGGCCGGCAACACTAAAGGTATATTTGATATACATGTAATTGATGTGTACCTTACCAGTACTCATAGTAACTCCTGGGTATTTGATACCGGTGCCGTTGCTCACATTTGTAACTCATAGCAGGAGCTGCGGAATAAGCGGAGACTGGCGAAGGACGAGGTGAGGATGCGTGTCCGGAATGGTTCCAAGGTCGATGTGATCGCCGTCGGCACGCTACCTCTACATTTACCTACGGGATTAGTTTTTAACCTCAATAATTGTTATTTAGTGCCAAGTTTGAGCATGAACATTGTATCTGGATCTCTTTTAATACGAGATGGCTACTCATTTAAATCCAAGAATAATGGTTGTTCTATTTATATGAGAGATATGTTTTATGGTCATGCCCCGATGGTCAATGGTTTATTCTTAATGAATCTCGAACGTAATGTTACACATATTCATAGCGTGAATACCAAAAGATGTAAAGTTGATAACGATAGTCCCACATACTTGTGGCACTGCCGCCTTGGTCACATTGGTGTCAAGCGCATGAAGAAGCTCCATGCTGATGGACTTTTAGAGTCTCTCGATTATGAATCATTTGACACATGCGAACCATGCCTCATGGGCAAAATGACCAAGACTCCGTTCTCTGGAACAATGGAGCGAGCAACCAACTTGTTGGAAATCATACATACCGATGTGTGCGGTCCAATGAGTGTTGAGGCTCGCGGAGGATATTGTTATGTTCTCACTCTCACTGATGACTTGAGTAGATATGGGTATGTCTACTTGATGAAACACAAGTCTGAGACCTTTGAAAAGTTCAAGGAATTCCAGAATGAAGTAGAGAATCAACGTGACCGAAAGATAAAATTATTATGATCGGATCGTGGAGGAGAATATTTAAGTCACGAATTTGGTACACACTTAAGAAAATGTGGAATCGTTTCACAACTCACGCCGCCTGGAACACCTCAGTGTAACGGTGTGCCCGAACGTCGTAATCGCACTCTATTGGATATGGTGCGATCTATGATGTCTCTTACTGATTTACCGCTATCATTTTGGAGATACGCTCTAGAGACAGCTACATTCACTTTAAATAGGGCACCATCTAAATCCATTGAGACGACACCATATGAATTATGGTTTGGGAAGAAACCTAAGCTGTCGTTTCTAAAAGTTTGGGGATGCGATGCTTATGTCAAGAAACTTCAACCTGAAAAGCTCGAACCCAAGTCGGAAAAATGCGTCTTCATAGGACACCCTAAAGAAACCATTGGGTATACCTTCTACTTAAGATCCAAGGGCAAGATCTTTGTTGCCAAGAACGGATCCTTTCTGGAAAAAGAGTTTCTCTCGAAAGAACTAAGTGGGAGGAAAGTAGAACTCGATGAAGTACTACCTCTTGAACGGGATAGTAGTGCAGCTCAAGAAAATGTTTCTGTGATGCCTACACCAACTGAAGAGGAAAATAATAATGATGATCAAGGTACTTCGGATCAG
Organism: Triticum aestivum; assembly: GCF_018294505.1. NCBI lineage: Eukaryota > Viridiplantae > Streptophyta > Magnoliopsida > Poales > Poaceae > Triticum > Triticum aestivum. Next base: position 430,548,126 of record NC_057798.1, on the reverse strand, counting down.
GTTGCTACTGAACTTCGTAGGTCCACAAGGACACGTTCCGCACCAGAGTGGTACGGCAACCCTGTCCTGGAAATCATGTTGTTGGACAACGGTGAACCTTCGAACTATGAAGAAGCAATGGCGGGCCCAGGTTCCAACAAATGGCTAGAAGCCATGAAATCCGAGATAGAATCCATGTATGAAAACAAAGTGCGGACTTTGACTGACTTGCCCGATGATCGGCGAGCGATAGAAAACAAATGGATCTTTAAGAAGAAGACGGACGCGGATGGTAATGTCACCATCTATAAAGCTTGACTTGTTGCTAAGGGTTATCGGCAAGTTCAAGGGATTGACTACGATGAGACTTTCTCTCCCGCAGCGAAGCTTAAGTCTGTCTGAATCATGTTAGCAATTGCCGCATACTATGATTATGAGATATGGCAGATGGACGTCAAAACGGCATTCCTTAACGGGCATCTTAAGGAAGAACTGTATATGATGCAGCCGGAAGGTTTTGTCGATCCTAAGAATGCTAACAAAGTATGCAAGCTGCAGCGATCCATTTATGGGCTGGTGCAAGCATCTCGGAGTTGGAACATTCGCTTTGATGAGATGATCAAAGCATTTGGGTTTATGCAGACTTATGGAGAAGCCTGCGTTTACAAGAAAGTGAGTGGGAGCTCTGTAGCATTTCTCATATTATATGTAGATGACATAGATGGGAAATGATATAGAACTTTTGGACAGCGTAAAGGCCTACTTGAATAAGTGTTTTTCAATGAAGGACCTTGGAGAAGCTGCTTATATATTAGGCATCAAGATCTATAGAGATAGATCGAGACGCCTCATAGGTCTTTCACAAAGCACATACCTTGATAAGATTTTGAAGAAGTTCAAAATGGATCAGTGCAAGAAGGGGTTCTTACCTGTATTGCAAGGTGTGAGATTGAGCTCGGCTCAATGCCCGACCATGGCAAAAGATAAAGAAGAGATGAGTGTCATCCCCTATGCTTCAACCATAGGATCTATTATGTATGCCATGCTGTGTACCAGACCTGATGTAAACCTTGCCGTAAGTTTGGTAGGAAGGTACCAAAGTAATCCCGGCAATGAACACTGGACAGCGGTCAAGAATATCCTGAAGTACCTGAAAAGGATAAAGGACATGTTTCTTGTTTATGGAGGTGACGAAGAGCTCGCCGTAAAGGGTTACGTCGACGCTAGCTTCGACACAGATCTGGATGACTCTAAGTCACAAACTGGATACGTGTATATGTTGAATGGTGGAGCAGTAAGCTGGTGCAGCTGCAAGCAGAGTGTCGTGGCGGGATCTACATGTGAAGCGGAGTACATGGCAGCCTCGGAGGCAGCGCATGAAGCAATTTGGGTGAAGGAGTTCATCACCGACCTAGGAGTCATACCCAATGCGTCGGGGCCAATCAAACTCTTCTGTGACAACACTGGAGCTATTGCCCTTGCCAAGGAGCCCAGGTTTCACAAGAAGACCAGGCACATCAAGCGTCGCTTCAACTCCATCTGTGAAAATGTTCAAGATGGAGACATAGATATTTGCAAAGTACATACGGATCTGAATGTAGCAGATCCGTTGACTAAACCTCTCTCGCGAGCAAAACATGATCAACATCAGAACTCTATGGGTGTTCGATTCATCACAATGTAACTAGATTATTGACTCTAGTGCAAGTGGGAGACTGTTGGAAATATGCCCTAGAGGCAATAATAAAAGCATTATTATTATATTTCCTTGTTCATGATAATTGTCTTTTATTCATGCTATAATTGTGTTATCCGGAAATCTTAATACACGTGTGAATACATAGACCACAATACGTCCCTAGTAAGCCTCTAGTTGACTAGCTCGTTGGTCAACAGATAGTCATGGTTTCCTGACTATGGACATTAGATGTCATTGACAACGGGATCACATCATTAGGAGAATGATGTGATGGACAAAGGCCCAATCCTAAGCATAGCACAAGATCGTGTAGTTCGTTTTGCTAGAGCTTTTTCAATGTCAAGTATCTCTTCCTTAGACCATGAGATCGTGTAACTCCCGGATACCGTAAGAGTGCTTTGGGTGTACCAAACGTCACAACGTAACTGGGTGACTATAAAGGTGCACTACAGGTATCTCCGAAAGTGTCTGTTGGGTTGACACGGATCGAGACTGGGATTTATCACTCCATATGACAGAGAGGTATCTCTGGGCCCACTCGGTAATGCATCATCATAATGAGCTCAAAGTGACCAAGTGTTTGGTCACGGGATCATGCATTACAGTACGAGTAAAGTAACTTGCCGGTAACGAGACTGAACAAGGTATTGGGATACCGACGATCGAGTCTCGGGCTTGTAACGTACCGATTGACAAAGGGAATAGTATACGGGGTTGCTTGAATCCTCGACATCGTGGTTCATCCGATGACATCATCAAGGAGCATGTGGGAGCCAACATGGGTATCCAGATCCCGCTGTTGGTTATTGACCAGAGAGCCATCTCGGTCATGTCTGCATGTCTCCCGAACCCGTAGGGTCTACACACTTAAGGTTCGGTGACACTAGGGTTATTAGGAAGACTTGTATGTGATTACCGATTGTTGTTCGGAGTCCTGGATGAGATCCCGAACGTCACGAGGAGTTCCGGAAGGGTCCGGAGGTAAAGATTTATATATGGGAAGTTGTCATGCGGACACCGGAAAGTTTCGGGGCATATCGGTATTGTACCGGGGGCCACCGAAGGGGTTCCGGGGGTCCACCGGGAGGGGCCACCCCTGGAGGGCTAGGCGTGCCCCCCCTTGGGCCCATGCGGCTAGGGTTGGGGGGGAACCCTAGAGGGGGCGCCCCCTTTGCTTGGGGGGCAAGTCCCCCCTCCCTGGCCGCCGCCCCCCCTCTAGATCCCATCTAGAGGGGCCGGCCCCCCTTGCCCCTTCCCCTATAAATAGAGGGGTGAGGGGAGGGCTGCAAAACACAACCAAGGCGCAGCCCCTCCCCTTCCCAACACCTCTCCTCCTCCGTCACGAGCTTGGCGAAGCCCTGCCAGAGTACTGCTTCTCCACCAACACCACGCCGTCGTGCTGCCCTTGGAGCCGTCTTCCTCAACCTCTCCTTCCTCCTTGATGGATCAAGACAGAGGAGACGTCGTCCGTTCCGTACGTGTGTTGAACGCGGAGGTGCTGTCCGTTCAGCACTTGGTCATCGGTGATCTGAATCACGTCGAGTACGACTCCATCATCACCGTTCCCTCGAACGCTTCCGCACACGATCTGCAAGTGGTATGTAGATGCAAACTCACTCCCTTGACTCGTTTCTTAGATGAACTCATAGATAGATCTTGGTGAAACCGTAAGAAAATTTTTAATTTTCTGCAACGTTCCCCAACAGAAGTTGGCCGTGAGTAGCTTGGCGACCTCCTCACCAATGGTTCTTCTCTTCTCTTTTGAAAAGCAACGTAGGGATTGGCGGACAGGCTTGGCGTCCTTGCAGACGTGTAGTTTTTGTGCTCGGCGTACTCCCTCAGGATTCCCGGCTTGTCTTTGGGGTCCATGCAAAGATATACCGATTCTAACGGAGGAAGTCGGCGAGCTCGCCTTCCTATTTGCTGTCGAGACGGGCGCCCACGACGATTTACTTGCTGCAATTGGGGTCTTCCGGGTTCAGCTTGACCTTCTTGGTCTCCTTGGACGGCTGGAACGAGGCCTCGCTAGCCGGCTCCTTGGTCGAAGCCGGCACGGCCAGCGTCTCGTTGGCCAATGCGACGATCCGGTCAAGCTGGTGCCGCTCCTCGGCTATGACCAGCGACTCAACATGTTTGGCGCCGGCTTGGGCGCACTCCAGGGACTTGCGGTAGTCGCGACGGTGGTGATAAGGCCCTTGGGACCCGGCAGCTTCATCTTCGACCAGGTAGGCGTAGTGGGGGACCGCTATAAACTTGGCGAGCGCGGGCTGGACCAGCAGCGCGTGGTACATGCTGGACAAGTCCACCACCTCAAACCAGATTGGTCCGCGCCAGAAATGGTCGCTCGTGCCGAACAGGATGTCAAGCCGGATCTAACCAATGGGGAAGCATGAGAGACCCGGCACGATGTCGTGGAACATCGTCCGGGACGGCTGCAGGTCCTTGGCTTCGAGGCCGAGCTTGGTCATTGTGTCGCGGTAGAGGATGTTGATGTTGCTGCCACCAACAATGAGAACCGGCAAAAACTTGCAGGTGCACCGGGTTGCGACTATGGTGGTGTCGAGGATGAGGGCGTAGCCACCCGGGTTCGACATGATGGCCTGGTGGTCATCCCGGCTCCAGCTGACCGGGCACTCCGACCAGTGCATGTATTTCGGCTTGGCCGGGATGACGGTGTTCACCTCCTGTCAGTACAGGCGCTCGCTACGCTTGTCGCCGCCCAGGCTGGTGAAGACAACGTAGCTCGCCTTCTGGTTCGGGAAGACATCATTGTGCATCGTGTTGTTTGCTGGGGGTGAGGGAGGAGGAGGCGGAGCCGGCTTCCCTGCGCCCGGAGCTGGAGCCGGAGGCGACATGATGTCGCCCCACATGATGCGTTTGGTGATGTTGCACTGTTGGAGTGTGTGTGTGTGTGTTGACGGCCTTGCGCCACTGTGGTGCTTGTAGGGAGCGTCGAGCATCTCTTCGGAGCTCATGGTGGGTTGGCATGCCGTCTTGCCGGTCTTCCGGTGCTTGTCGGCCGGCTCAGCCGCGGGCGCCTGCTCGGCGGTCGTGATGAGGCAGTTGTCGTAGCAGGGGGGCCTGTTGGTCGGCCCTGCGCTTGTTGTTCTGCTGGTTGTTCTACTAGCGGCTGCTCTCGCCGGCTGGCTTGGGAGGCGGTGCCGGCTTCGCCTTGCTGCCTTCATCCAGTACCACCTCGATCTTCATGGCGAAGTCGACATTGGCATACTTGTTCGTGATGACCATGAGCGCGGCCATGGTGGTCGGCTCGGAGCACAGGAGCTTGTGCTTGAGGAGGGTGCCATCCCAGCAACTGTTCGTGAAGTACTGAATGGCTTGGACCTCGTGGACGCCCTCGCAGCTGTTCCGGAGCTCGGTCCAGCATGCGAGGTACTCGTGGCCGGTTTCCGCCGGCCCCTGCACGCACATGGCGAGCTGACTAAGGCGGCCGGGATGCTTGTAGGTGCCAGTGAAGTTGCGGACAAAGGCCTGCTCGAAGTCGACCCACGGGTTGTTCAACCATGTGCGGGCCGAAACCTGGAGCATGAGCGGGGCATAGCGCACGGCAAGGCGGCGATTGCCACCCGCAATGCCGATGGCGGTAGTGTAGTCGATGAGCCAGTCCTCCGGCTTGATGGTGCCGTTGTACTTGGGGGTGTCGCGGGGCAGAGTGAACCCTTTGTGGAAGAGCTCATCCTAAATGCGTGGGCCAAAACAAGCCGGCCTAACAGCATTGTCTTCCTCAAGCTCGAAGGGGAGGGCGAGCTGGTTGAGGCGGTGGCGAGCATCGGCGTCGTCGATGGTGCACGGGCCCAGCCGACTTGGGATGGGACCACGGGGCGCCAGGTTGGTCTAAGCCGGGTTGCAGCATTGGCCGAATGGCAGAGGAGGGTCTTGCAGGCACTGGCCTCCGGTGGCCGGCTCATTGCGCGGGCCATCTCCAGCCGTCACGGCGCGGGTGCACCAGGTTCGCGTCTGGCCGGATTGAGCTTCGTTGGGGCGCGGGGAAGATGCCATGTTTCGCTCATGGCGCTCGGGGTCTTTAGAGCGGTGCGAGATTGATCCCGCCGGACAGTTGAGGCAGTCCTGTTACGTGTTTGGGCATCAAGAAGCTCGTTCATGCGCTGCAGGTGCTCCTACAGTTCCTCGCCCTATAGTCGCTCCATGCTGATGGTGGTCGCTTGCGCGCCGCACATGTTCTTGTAGGGGTGTCGTAGACGGTCAGAGCTGCGCTGAGGGCACGAGCGATGGCTCCGCCACGGGCCTGCACCTCGGCGACCCAGCTGGGCTCGGCGAGGGTTGGCGTGAAGCCGTATGCGGCATAGCGCTCCCGCTGGGCGGACTCCAGGCGATGCTGCATGGTAGCGAACATCGTGGCCTTGTCCAGCAGGCACTTGTGGCCCTCCTAGAGCCGGGCCAGGGTCTTAGCGGCGTTGGTAGCATTGGCGTTGGTGCCGATAGGGATGCTGAGGTTCTACATCATGGTGCGCAGAGGGTCGGGCACATCAGTGCACTCCGCTGCGGACTTGGCGGCGGTGGCCTTGTTCACAGCGCTGGATGAACCAGAGTCGGAGCCGGCGACGAGCACAACCACCTGGACACAGAGATCTGCCGCCCCGGCAGAGATGGCTTCGCTGAGGGGGACGGGTGATTCGGAGACGTCAAGCACCCCGCTGGGGTACTCATCAGCCGTGGGCGCGTCGGAGATGCGCATCATAGTGAAGGAAGTGGTGAGGGCATCGATGACATCGGCTGGGAGCGCAACGTGCCCATCGGAGTCGACGCAAGGCCCCGTCTGGAACATGTCTCCGGCCAAGACCCCGAGCTTCCCATGATAACCCACAAGTATAGGGGGTCGTTTGTACCCCTTTCGGTAAATAAGAGTGTCGAACCAACGAGGAGCTAAAGGTAGAACAAATATTACCTCAAGTTCTATCGACCACCGATACAACTCTACGCACACTTGACGTTTGCTTTACCTAAAACAAGTATGAAACTATTTTGCAAGAATAAAAGTATGAGTACTTTGTGAGAATAAAACTATGAATAAATCGCAAGGTAATAAAAGTGGATAGATTTTGTCAACAAGAAAGTCATTTGTCCCTAGGAAATCGATAATAAGTACCGGTAATCACTCTTGTAATTCTATATGAGGGAGAGGCATGAGCTAACATATTTTCTCTACTTGGATCATATGCACTTATGATTGGAACTCTAGCAAGCATCCACAAGTACTAAAAATCATTAAGGTCGTGAAACCCAACCATAGCATTAAGTATCAAGTCCTCTTTATCCCATACGCAACAACCCACCTACTCGGTTTTAAGCTTCTGTCACTCTCTCGCAACCCACCATAAGCGAATCATGAACGTATTGCAACACCCTACAACATGGACCCCTCTTGTTTGTGCGAGATGGAGGGCATAGTCAGACAACACCATAAATAAAATATACAATCATACCAACCAAGATCATGATTAACCCATAGGACAAAACAGATCTACTCAAACATCATAGGATAACCCTAGGTCATTGGGAAATAATATATGGAGTTGAGCACTATCAGATTCCAGGCTCTACAGACCCAAGAAAGGTTCGAACTCAGGGACATGTGCGAAGAACTCAACCTCTCAAGCCTCTCGATCCGCTGTTCTCACAACCTAGCTCGATGAACACGACAAAGAAAGACACAATTGTTTACCCAGGTTCGGGCCACCTTGCGGTGTAATACCCTACTCCTGCTTTGTGGTGGATTAGCCTCGCGAGGGGCTGAGGATGAACTGGTACAAGTGGATGAACAGCCTCAGGAGGCGTGTTCTTGTGATGAGCTCTTGGTGGTTCGATGAGCTGATCACCTGGTGAGTCAATCGACCGACCCCTCTCTATGGTGGTGGCTAGGCTCTATTTTATAGTGGCCTTGGTCCTCTTCCTCCAAAACTTAGGCAGAAAGGGATCCCACATCGGCCAAATTTGAAGGGGAACAAGAAGTACATCTAATCCTGACGAAAGGTAGTCTTTGCCTGCAAAGCCTCTGAGTGTGATGTCATGGTGGGCTCGGCAATGACATCCATCCTGCCATTCTGGCAGTCTTGGTCTCGTTGCATGCAAATGGCAACCTTTGGCTGATTCCTTTGGACTCCACACCTGCGCTTGGCTCGTTTGCACCAAAGAGGGAACCTGCTGCTCCGCACCCGCAGGCGCGCGCCTGGCCTTGGTCGTCATGGATGATGTCATTCCAGCCTCATGAGGCCGAGTCTTGCATAGAAATCTCCGCTCCCCTCATGAGGCCACCTAAGGAGGCCGCTCCCTCAGGAGGTCTTGATGTCGCCTGCCTCGCGAGGCTTAGCCCATTGCTATGGTCTTGTCTTGCCATAGTCGAAGTTGGGCCGTACCAGGCCATCGAGGAAGCCACGTCGTGGGCCGTAGACAGGCATGTCTGGGTACCCTGGTTCCCAGCACGCCGACAGAAGTCCCCGGGCCCAAGGCGCGCTCGCACTTGGCTTTGAGTTCTTTGTTTGTTTGTGTAGGTGCGTGGGACTTCTGAGGAGCCTCCTACTGGATTGATACCTTGGTTCTAAAAAACTGAAGGAAATATTTACGCTACTTTGCTGCATCACCCTTTCCTCTTCAAGGAAAACCAACGCAAGCTCAAGACGTAGCAAGAAGATTTCTGGCGCCGTTGCCGGGGAGGTCTTTGCTCAAGTCAAGACATACCAAGTACCCATCACAAACTTATCTCCCTCGCATTTACATTATTTGCCATTTTCCTCTCGTTTTCCTCTCCCCCACTTCACCCTTGCCGTTTTATTTGCCCTCTCTTTCCAATCTTCTCCTCTCTTTTTCGCTTGCCTTTTTGTGTTTGCTTGTGTGTTGGATTACTTGTTGCCATGGCACAAGATAATACCAAATTGTGTGATTTCTCCAATACCAATAATAATGATTTCCTTAGTACTCCGATTGCTCCTCTTAATGATGTTGAGTCTTGTGAAATCAATACTGCTTTGCTGAATCTTGTTATGAAAGATCAATTCACCGACCTTCCTAGTGAAGATGCCGCTACCCATCTAAACAACTTTGTTGATTTGTGTGATATGCAAAAGAAGAAAGATACGGATAATGATATTGTTAAATTGAAGTTATTTCCGTTTTCACTTAGAGATCGTGCTAAAGTTTGGTTTTCGTCTTTGCCTAAAAATAGTATTGATTCTTGGAACAAGTGCAAAGATGCTTTTATCTCTAAGTATTTTCCTCCCGCTAAGATCATCACTCTTAGGAACAATATTATGAATTTAAAAAAAATTGATCATGAGCATGTTTCCCAATCTTGGGAAAGAATGAAATTGATGATTCGTAATTGCCCTACTCATGGTTTGAATTTATGGATGATCATACAAAACTTTCATGCCGGTTTGAACTTTGCTTCTAGAAATCTTTTAGATTCGTCCGCGGGAGGCACGTTTATGGAAATCACGTTAGGAGATGCTACAAAACTTCTTGATAATATTATGGCTAATTATTTTCAATGGCACACCGAAAGATCTTCTAGTAAAAAAGTGCATGCTATAGAAGAAATCAATGTTTTGAGTGGAAAGATGGATGAACTTATGAAGTTGTTTGCTACTAAGAATGCTCCTATTGATCCCAATGATATGCCTTTGTCTACTTTGATTGAGAATAATAATGAATCTATGGATGTGATTTTTTTTGGTAGGAATAGTTTTGGAAACAATGCTTATAGAGGAAACTTTAATTCTAGACCGTTCCCTACTAATTCCTCTAATAATTATGGAAATTCCTACAATAATTCTTATGGTAATTTTAATAAGACGCCCTCTGATTTTGAGAATAGTGTGAAAGAATTTATGATTTCTCAAAAGAATTTTAATGCTTTGCTTGAAGAAAAATTGCTCAAAGTTGATGATTTGGCTAGGGACGTTGATAGACTTTCACTTGATGTTGATTCTCTTAAATTTAGATATACCCCTCCTAAGCATGATATCAATGAGTCTCTCAAAGCAATGAGAATTTCCATTGATGAGTGCAAGGAAAGAACCGCTAGATTGCGTGCTAAAAAAGATTGCTTTGTAAGGCGTGTTCTTCTAGTTTCCATGAAAATAATGATGAAGATCTTAAAGTTATTGATGTGTCTCCTATTAGATCTTTGTTTTGCAATATGAATCTTGATAATAACGGGACTGGAGATGAGTCAACTTTAGTTAGAAGGCATCCCAATAATTTGGAGTTTTTAGATCTTGATGCTAAATTTGGTAAAAGTGGGATTGGAGAGGTCATGACTTTAAAAGCATTAAATCCACTATCTCGGATTTCAAGGAATTTGATTATGATAATTGTTCTTTAGAAGGTTGTATTTCCTTGTTGCAATCCGTTGTTAATTCTCCTCATGCTTATAGTCAAAATAAAGCTTTTACCAAACATATCGTTGATGCCTTGATGCAATCTTATGATGAAAAACTTAATTTGGAGGTTTCTATACCTAGAAAACTTAACGATGAGTGGGAACCTACTATAAAGATTAAAATTAAAGATCATGAGTGTTTTGCTTTGTGTGATTTGGGTGCTAGTGTTTCCACGATTCCGAAAACTTTATGTGATATTCTAGGTTTCCATGATCTTGATGATTGCTTTTTAAATTTGCACCTTGCGGATTCCACCATTAAAAAGCCAATGGGAAGCATCAATGATGTTCTCATTGTTGCAAATAGTGGTGCCCGTAGATTTTATCATTCTTGATATTGATTGCGATCTTTCTTGCCCTATTATTCTTGGTAGACCTTTCCTTAGAACGATTGGCATGATTATTGATATGAAGGAAGGGAATATTAGATTCCAATTTCCATTAAGGAAAGGCATGGAGAACTTTCCAAGAAAGAAAGTCAAATTACCTTATTAATCTATCATGCGGGCTACTTATGAATTTAGTGCCAAAGATGGCACTACTTAGATCTATCTTCGCTTTTATGCCTAGCTAGGGGCGTTAAACGATAGCGCTAGTTGGGAGGCAACCCAATTCTATTTGTGTTTTTTTGTTTTTGTTTCTGTTTAGTCATAAATTTTGCATATACCTTCTGTTTAGATGTGTTTTTATGTTTTAATTAGTGTTTGTGCCAAGTAGAACCTATAGGATAACCTATGGTGATAGTTAATTTGATTCTGCTGAAAAATAGAAACTTTGCGCGCACGAAATTTGTTTTGTTAAATCACAGAAACGTGCTTTTGCGTTGATTCTTTTTGCTGCTTATCAATAGAAAATTTTTACAGGACTTCCTATTTTGGTAGGATTTTTAGAGTTCCAGAAGTTTGCGTTAGTTGCAGATTTCTACAGACTGTTCTGTTTTTGACAGATTCTGTTTTTCGTGTGTTGTTTGCTTATTTTGATGCATCTATGGCTAGTAAAATAGTTTACAAACCATAGAGAATTTGGAATACAGTAGGTTTAACACCAATATAAATAAATAATGAGTTCATTACAGTACCTTATGTGGTGATTTTGTTTTCTTTCACTAACGGAGCTTATAAGATTTCCTGTTGAGTTTTGTGTTGTGAAGTTTTCAAGTTTTGGGTAAAGATTTGATGGACTATGGAATAAGGAGTGGAAAAAGCCTAAGCTTGGGGATTCCCAAGGCACCCCAAGATATTCAAGAATAGCCAAAAGCCTAAGCTTGGGGATGCCCCGGGAAGGCATCCCCTCTTTCGTCTTCGTTCATTGGTAACTTTACTTGGATCTATATTTTTATTCGCCACATGATATGTGTTTTGCTTGGAGCGTCGTGTATGATATTAGTCTTTGCTTTTTAGTTTACCCCAATCATCCTTTATGTACACACCTTTTGGGAGAAGCCTACTTGATTAGAATTTATTAAAATTTGCTATGTGCTTCACTTATATCTTTTGAGCTTGATAGTTTTTGCTCTAGTGCTTCAGTTATATCTTTTAGAGCACGGTGGTGGCTTAATTTTGTAGAAATTGCTAGTCTCTCATGCTTGACTTATATTATTTTGAGAGTCTCTTAGAACATCATGGTATTTTCTATGGTTATAAAATTGGTCCTAGAATGGTAGGCATCCAAGTTGGGTATAAAAAAACTATCATAGGAAGTGAATTGGATGCTATGATCAATTTGATACTTGATAATTGTTTTGAGATATGGAGGTAGTGATATTAAAGTCATGCTAGTTGGGTGATTATGAATTTAAAGAATGCTTGTGTTGAAGTTTGTGATTCCCGTAGCATGCACATATGGTGAACCGCTTTGTGATGAAGTTGGAGCACAATTTTATTTATTGATTGTCTTCCATATGAGTGGCGGTCGGGGACAAGCGATGGCATTTTCCGACCAATCTATCCCCCTAGGAGCATGCGCGTAATACTTTGTTTTTGATGACTTGTAGATTTTTGCAATAAGTATATGAGTTCTTTTGACTAATGTTGAGTCCATGGATTATACGCACTCTCACCCTTCCACCATTGCTAGCCTCTCTTGTACCGCGCAACTTTCGCCGGTACCATACACCCCCCATACACCTTCCTCAAAACAGCCACCATACCTACCTATTATGGCATTTCCATAGCCATTCCCAGATATATTGCCATGCAACTTTCCATCGTTCCGTTTATATGACACACATCATCATTGTCATATTGCTCTTTGCATGATCATGTAGTTGACATCGTATTTGTGGCAAGGCCACCTTCATAATTTTCATACATGTCGCTCTTGATTCATTGCATATGTTACACTGCCGGAGGCATTCATATAGAGTCATATCTTGTTCTAAGTTTTGAGTTGTAATTCTTGAGTTATAAGTAAATACAAGTGTGATGATCTTCATTATTAGAGCATTGTCCCAGTGAGGAAAGGATGATGGAGACTATGATTCCCCCACAAGTCGGGATGAGACTTCGGACTTTACAAAAAAAAAGAAAAAAAATGGGAGAAAGGCCAAAAGAAAAAAAAAGAAAGGCGAAAGAAAAAAAGAAAAAAAGAAAAAGAAAATAAAAAGAAAAAAAGAAAAAATGATGAGAGAAAAAGAGAGAAGGGACAATGCTACTATCCTTTTACCACACTTGTGCTTCAAAATAACACCATGATCTTCATGATGGAGAGTCTCCTATGTTGTCACTTTCATATACTAGTGGGAATTTTTCATTATAGAACTTGGCTTGTATATTCCAATGATGGGCTTCCTAAAAATGCCCTAGGTCTTCGTGAGCAAGCGAGTTGGATGCACACCCACTTAGTTTCTTTTGTTGAGCTTTCATACATTTATAGCTCTAGTGCATCCGTTGCATGGCAATCCGTACTCACTCACATTGATATCTATTAATGGGCATCTCCATAGCCCGTTGATATGCCTAGTTGATTTGAGACTATCTTCTCCTTTTTGTCTTCTCCACAACCACCATTCTATTCCACATATAGTGCTATGTCCATGGCTCACGCTCATGTATTGCGTGAAAATTGAAAAAGTTTGAGATTGCTAAAGTATGAAACAATTGCTTGGCTTGTCATCGGGGTTGTGCATGATTAAATACTTTGTGTGATGAAGATAGAGCAACAACCAGACTATATGCTTTTGTAGGAATAACTTTCTTTAGCCATGTTATTTTGAGAAGAAATGATTGCTTTGATTAGTATGCTTGAAGTATTACTATTTCTTATGTCAATATGAGCTTTTATTTTGAATCATTTGGATCTGAACATTCATTCCACAATAAAGAAAATTACATTGAGAATTATGCTAGGTAGCATTCCACATCAAAAATTCTGTTTTTATCATTTACCTACTCGAGGACGAGCAGGAATTAAGCTTGGGGATGCTTGATACATCTCCAACGTATCTATAATTTTTGATTGTTCCATGCTATTATATTACCCCTTTTGGATGTTTATGGGCTTTATTTTACACATTTATATCATTTTTGGGACTAACCTACTAACCGGAGGCCCAACCCGTATTGCTTTTTTTTGCCTATTTCAGTATTTCGAAGAAAAGGAATATCAAACGGAGTCCAAACGGAATGAAACTTTCGGGAGCGTGATTTTTGGGACGAACGTGATCCAGAGGACTTGGAGTGCAAGTCAAGAAGCAATCGAGGCGGCCAGGAGATAGGAGGGCGCGCCCCTGTCTCCTGGGCCCCTCGAGCGGCCACCGACGTACTTCTTCCTCCTATATATACCTATGTACCCCGAAAACATCCAGGGAGCCAACGAAAAACAATTTCCACCGCCGTAACCTTCTGTATCCACGAGAACACATCTTGGAGCCTTTGCCGGCGCTCCACCGGAGGGGGAATCGACCACGGAGGGCTTCTACATCAACACCATAGCCCCTCCGATGAGTTGTGAGTAGTTTACCACAGACCTTCGGGTCCAAAGTTATTATCTAGATGGCTTCTTCTCTCTTTTTGGATCTCAATACAATGTTCTCCCCCTCTCTTGTGGAGATCTATTTGATGTAAACTCTTTCTGCGGTGTGTTTGTCGAGATCCGATGAATTGTGGGTTTATGATCAAGTTTATCTATGAGAAATATTGGAATCTTCTTTGAATTCTTTTATGTATGATTGAGTTATCTTTGCAAGTCTCTTCAAATTATCAGTTTGGTTTGGCCTACTAGATTGATCTTTCTTGCCATGGGAGAAGTGCTTAGCTTTGGGTTCAATCTTGCGGTGTCCTTACCCAATGACAGAAAGGGTTGCAAGGCACGTATTGTATTGTTGCCATCGAGGATAAAAAGATGGGTTTTATATCATATTGCTTGAGTTTATCCCTCTACATCATGTCATCTTTCTTAATGCGTTACTCTGTTCTTATGAACTTAATACTCTAGATGCATGCTGGATAGCGGTCGATGTGTGGAGTAATAGTAGTAGATGCAGGCAGGAGTCGGTCTACTTGTCGCGGACGTGATGCCTATATACATGATCATGCCTAGATAATCTCATAATTATTCGCTTTTCTATCAATTGCTCGACAATAATTTGTTCACCCACCGTAATACTTATGCTATCTTGAGAGAAGCTGCTAGTGAAACCTATGGCCCCTGGGTCTATCTTTTATCATATAATCTTTCAATCTACTTTTATTTGCATCTTTACTTTTTGCATCTATATTATAAAATACCAACAATATATTTATCTTATCATACTATCTCTATCAGATCTCACTTTTGCAAGTGGCCGTGAAGGGATTGACAACCCCTTTATTCCGTTGGTTGCGAGTTCTTTGTTTGTTTGTGTAGGTGCGTGGGACTTTTGAGGAGCCTCCTACTGGATTGATACCTTGGTTCTAAAAAACCGAGGGAAATACTTACGCTACTTTGCTGCATCACCCTTTCCTCTTCAAGGAAAACGAACGCAAGCTCAAGACGTAGCAGCCCGCTAGACAGACCTAGGGTACTTGGGTTTAGCAACGCTGCAGGGACGGACCCGAGCACAGACGATGTGCCGGTCCTTAATCATGAGGTGGTCGTGGGCGGGTTCGAAAGGGCGCACGACGTTCATGACGGCGAAGCACTGGACAGGCGGGTGATAATATACGGCAGCTCATAAAAATGGTGAAATTAGTTCTGATTGATGCACAAAATGATACACGCTGCAGGGCGGACCCAGACAGCTTGAGGATAATGCAGCCCGAGGGGCGCCCTCAACTGAAAAAACTAAAAAGTCACCTGGCACCGTTGGCGTAGAAGTGCTGAAGTAGCTGAAGATGCGCACTATAGAAGTTGCTCCTCATGAGCTAGCAGGCTCCTGAGCCTCAGGGGGCTCGTGAGCCTCGGGGGGCTCCGGAGGCTCTGGCTCCTCCTCCGTTTGGACTGCCTGGCGCCTGGCTTCATGAGACACCATGACACCACGCATGCATCGCTGGAGCGAGGTTGCCGCGCCCGGCAGGCTGAAAGGCATGCAGACGTAGCTGTGGGGCCGGCCTCCACACCGGCCGACGCCGGACGGACAGAAGATCTCCTGAGAAGTAGCTTTGTTGAGGCCCAGGATGTTGGCGCAGACGCACAGCTCGCCACTCGCATCCTGAGTAGCAGCTGCGTTGAGTGGTGCGGGCCATCGCTCGCCTCACATGGCCCGCGCCTCCTAATGATCTTCGATCGCCATGGTGATTAACTCCGATGTGCTTGGTGCCTCGCCCCCTACGCCTTGCTCCTGGAAGCGCGCGTTGAAGCGCGCCTCCACATGGTGCCCGAACACCTCTCTCGTGATGTTGGCCAGGTCGGAGGCCTTCCAGAGAAGAGCCCCTGAGCCCAACCTAAGGGGGGCATCGGGCGCGCCTTCCTAAGCGAGAGGGAAAGGCGCCCCAACAGAGGGTGAGGGGCCCGAGTCATGACCATCTGGCTTGCCCACCTCGTGAGTGCCCTTGAGGAGGAGCTGCTTATTCTTCTTGGGGGCAACCTCAGGGGGAAGGGTGATGCCCTGGCCATCTGAGTCCTCGACCGCTGCAGCCTGGTAGGCACGCTCGAGGGATCACTCTCCATATTTATCATCGCAGGCGATCGTGATGGTGCCTCCACTTCCTGGCATCTTGAGGACGTTGTAGCCATGGTGCGTTGCCGCCATGAACTTGGCGAGAGCTGGGTACCCGAGGATGGCATTGTACGGTAGGCGAATGTGGGCGACGTCAAAGTCGATGAGCTTGGTGCGGTAGTTGCTGTGCTTGCCAAATGTGATGGGGAGGCGAATCTGCCCTATTGGGTGCATGGAGCTGTCGGTCACCCCTGAGAATGGCTTGGTGGGCTGAAGTTGGTCGTATGGCACCTGGAGCCTGTCAAATGTCTCGACAGAGAGAACATTGAGCCTAGCGCCGCCATCGACAAGTGTCTTGGTGACGAGAACGTTGCTGATGGTAGGTAAGCAGAGCATGGGAAGCATGCCTGAGGTGGTCGCGCACTTGAGCTGGTCTGAAGAATCGAAGGTGATTGCATACTTGGAGCACCTGAGCAGACGCGACGCCTCGAGCTTGGGGAGGGCCGCGTTCACCTCATGAGCGAACTGCTTGAATATGTGATGGGAGGCCGGGGCCTGAGCACCACCCAGGATGCAGGCGATAGCACGAGGCTCTTGGAAGCCCCCAACCCCATCATCTTGGCGGTGGTTGTCATTCCTTCTTGGTGGCGGAGGCAGCAGAGGGAGGCCGGCATTGCCCTGAGGACGATCCTCGCGAGGCTGGTCCTGCCACGAGCCGCCACGAGGCTGGTCCTGCCAGTGGTCTTCACGAGGATGATTGCGCCAACCCTGACGGGGGCCACGATCATCCCAGCGGCCTCCGCCGCGGCCTCCTCCATGGCCGTAGCCACAGTGGTTGTGCTCCGGGCATTGACCAAGGCGCCCGTCATGGATAGCCCTGAGCTCTTGGCAGTCGTTGGTGTTGTGGCTGTGAACGTTGTGGAAGACACAGAACGGGAGGTTGCCCTTGGAGGACTTAGGGTGATCACAGCTGCGCTTCATGTCAGGCTCGGCCGCGAGCACCACCGGGCCCTTGCGCTTCACGTCCTTTGCCTTGGCCTTCTTGTCTTCAGGATCGGCTTCAGGGAGCTCGAGGAGCGAGAGGCGACCTTCTACTGCCCTCGTGCACCGGGTCGCCATGTTGAACATCTCCAGAGCCGAGCGCAGGTCCTCATGTATGGCGAGCTCCTCCTTCATCTTGACATCCGGGACGCCATCAGTGAACGCTGAGATGATGGCCTCGTCCGACACATTGGGGATCTTGAGGTGAATGTTGGTGAAGCGCTGGATGTACTTATGCAAGGTCTCTCCTGGTTTTTGCTTGATGCATCGCAGGTCGCCAGCTAGAGGAGCGCGGTCACGGGTGCCTTGGAAGTTGGCGATGGAGCACTCGTGCAGCTCATCCCAGGAGGGGATCGACCCCACCGGGAGGTTCAGGAGCCACGAGCGCGCGCCATCCTTCGGGTCCATGGGGAACCAGTTCGCCATGACCTTCTCATCACCACTTGCCGCCTCGATGATCAACTCGTAGAACTGAAAGAACTCGACCCGGTCAGGGGTGCCGTCGTAGCGCGGAGGCAGATCTGGCTTGAACTTGCTGGGCCAGACAACATGGCGAAGCTCTAGAGTAAACGCTTGGCACCCCGCATGGCCACGGGGGCTCGCTTCGGAGCGAGAGCCAGGTCTTGACGCCCACGTGCAACCACCTCAGGTTGCACGCGGTCTCGACGCGGAGGTGCAGGAGGATCCGGGAGCGCATGTGCCTCTCCCTAAGGCCGCCGTACGACCCGACAACTTTCTTCATCGCGCGTGGGCGCCCTACGTAGCAGGTCACGCTGGGGGGCCTTGCACCTTGGCGCGGGTACGACGTCTTGCCGGAGTGGAGGAGGAGGCGCCCCATGAGCTACGTCGCCCGCCTAGGGCTGCGAGGGAGGCAACAAGCGGGACAGCGCGGGAGCCTCTCCAGTAGCGCTGATGAGCGATGTGGTCCAGCCAGTCCTCATGGAGGTCGTTGGCCGAATGGTAGCGCAGAAGCTCACGCGCCATGAGCAGCACTGACTGCATGGTTGCCGGCCCGTGGCGGGCATGGGAGGATGAAGCAGCGGCCGGGGTCAGCGACGGAGTGGCAGTGCAGCCGTCACGGCACACGGAGGGCGGCATCAACAAGCCTGCTACTCGTGGGCTGCAAGGCCAGTGTCAGAGTTGGCCACAGGCGACAAGGAGCGGAGAGGAGCACCATTACCCGCGGGCGCCGTCTGGGCAACGCGCGCGGCAAGGGCTGTCCGGCGCTCGGCGCAAACTCGATGAGCGTCCGCCATGAGAACATCGGAGCGGGGGTGAAACAACTGGTGGAAGAGAGGCTTCGACATGCCAGCTACCTGGCGTGCCAAATGTCGGATTCCGGGCTCTGCAGACCCAAGAAAGGTACGAACTCAAGGGCATGTGCGAAGAACTCAACCTCTCAAGCCTCTCAATCCGCTGTTCTCACGACCTAGCTCGATGAACACGGCGGAAAAAGACACATTAGTTTACCTAGGTTCGGGCCACCTTGCGGTGTAATACCCTACTCCTTCTTTGTGGTGGATTAGCCTTGTGAGGGGCTGGGGATGAACTGGTACAAGTGGATGAACAGCCTCAGGAGGCGTGTTCTTGTGATGAGCTCTTGGTGGTTCAATGAGCTGATCACCTGGTGAGTCGATCGACCGACCCCTCTCTACGGTAATAGATAGGCTCTATTTATAGTGGGCTTTGTCTGCTTCCTCCAAAACTTAGGCGGGAAGGGATCCCACAACGGCCAAATTTGAAGGGGAACAAGAAGTACATCTAATCCTGACGAAAGGTGGTCTTCGCCTGCAAAGCCTCTGAGCATGTTGTCATGGTGGGCTCGGCGATGACATACATCCTGCCGTTCTAGCGGTCTTGGTCTCGTTGAACGCAAATGGAAACATTTGGCTAATTCCTTGGGACTCCACACCTGCGCTTTCCTCCTTTGCACCAAAGAAGAAACATGCTGCTCTGCTCTCGTTGACGCGCGCCTGGCCTTGGTCGTCATGGCTGATGTGATTCTAGTCTCGTGAGGCTGAGTGTTTGCATAGCAATCTTTGCTTCACGCAGGAGGCCGCCTAAGGAGGACGCTCCCTCGGGAGGTCTTCATGTCTCCCGCCTCGCGAGGCTTGGCCCCTCGCGAGGGCCTTGTCTTGCCATAGTCAAAGCTGGGCCATACCAGGCCGTCGATGAAGCCACGTCATGGGCCGCAGGCAGGAAGGTCTGGGTACCCTGGTTCCCAGGACGTCGACAAGCACCATGTTTAAGTAGAGATTGCAGTGGAGAGAAGAGGTGTTACATCACTGCATAGAGGGGGAGAAAGTTGGTGTTGACGGTAGAAAGATCATTGATGCAGATCGCCGTCACGATCCTAGCCCCGGCAGCACTCCGGCGCCACCGTGAGAGAGGGGAAGATAGCCCCCCCCCCTCCTTCTTCTTCTTCTTCTTCGGCCTCCCCCTAGATGGGAGGAGAGTTCCCCCTCTTCCATGGCCTCTGTCGGTGTCAAAACCGGCGGATCTCAGGTAGGGGGTCCCGAACTGTGCGTCTAGGCGGATGGTAATAGGAGACAAGGGACACGATGTTTTTACCCAGGTTCGGGCCCTCTCGATGGAGGTAAAACCCTACTCCTGCTTGACTAATATTGATGATATGGGTAGTACAAGAGTAGATCTACCACGAGATCGGAGTGGCTAAACCCTAGAATCTAGCCTATGGTATGATTGTTCTTCGTCCTACGGACTAAAACTCTCTAGTTTATATAGACATCGGAGAGGGCTAGGGTTACACAGAGTCGGTTACAATGGGAGGAGATCTTCATATCGTATCGCCAAGCTTGCCTTCACGCCAAGGAAACTCCCATCCGGACACGGGGCGGAGTCTTCAATCTTGTATCTTCATAGTCCGGGAGTCCGACCAAAGGTCATAGTCCGGCCATCCGGACACCCCCTAATCCAGGACTCCCTCAGTAGCCCCTGAACCAGGCTTCAATGACGACGAGTCTGGCGCGCAAGTTGTCTTCGGCATTGCAAGGCGGGTTCCTCCTCCGAATATTTCATGGAAGATGTTGAACACCAGGGTAGTGTCCGGCTCTGCAAAATAAGTTCCACATTCCTTCGTAGAGAGAATAATATTTGTATCAATCGGATCTGCTGACGCATTCCGTGGCGTGACATCATGCCACAGCCAGGCTCTTTATTTATTTTATTGTTGCACCTCAGCGCGTTTAGCGAGGCGGTTTCCTTGGCACGTCTTGTCAAAGCAGAGATCTTGTCCCCTTATTCTAGGATTCTCATCAATACGGGTGTGGGTAACCCAACCGCGCCATTAACCGCGGCGCTTGGGGGATAAGCGAGTTTTATTAGGCCGGTGGGGGCTCGTAGTTTTGGCCGCCCATATAAGGGGATAAGAATCCGCCCTTTCCATTCACGCCCTCTTCCTCCTCTGCTAATCCGTCCCTGCGCGCTCAAGCTCCAGCGCCCAAGCCCGCACTTCCCACCTCAACCTTCTCCAACCATGTCAGGAGCGGGAGGTAGATGGATGGCCTCCTCCGTCACGGAGGGACAAATCAAAAACCTGAGGAAGGCCGGATACTTGTCTAACGACATCGCACACCGGCTCCTAGATGCGGGGCAACTCATCCCCACCCCCAGGCCCCATGATAGGGTTGTTTTTCTTCCCCATTTCCTCCGTGGACTGGGTTTTCCTCTTCACCCGTTCGTCCGGGGCTCATGTTCTACTACGGCCTGGACTTCCACGACCTGGCCCCGAACTTCATCCTCAGTATCTCGCGTTTATCGTCATCTGCGAGGCCTTCTTCCGCATCCAGCCCCACTTTGGCCTATGGCTGAAGATCTTTAGCGTCAAGCCGAAGGTCGTGCAAGGCCGACAGGCGGAATGCGGAGGTGGCATGGTGGGCAAGATAGCCAACGTCACCTGGCTCAAGGGTGCCTTCATGGAAACCATCAAAGGGTGGCAATCTGGGTGGTTTTATATTACCGAGCCGCGCGACCCTAAATGGGCAGTGGCCCCTGAATTTCGATCCGGCATCCCCACCCGGCTCACATCTTGGAAAGAGATGGCCTGTCGTGGGGCAATCCGGAAGAGGTGACCGGACTCCAAACCTACGTCCGAGACCTGGTGACCAAGAAGATCAAGCTTGTCAACGTGGTCCAGGTCATGCTCTTCCGCCGGATCCTTCCGTGTCAACGACGGGACTTCAATTTGTGGGAGTTCGACCCGGCCCGGCACGAGACTCTATCCCGGCTCTTCGAAACGAAGCACGAGGACGCCTAGAAGGTGCTTTTCAAGAGTTCCGAGGTCACCCCTCCCGTCACCGAAGATCGCGGATTCTGCGCCAAACGTCAAGCCTCTGAAGTAAGCTTACCTTTAATCCCTTACAGGATACCCGAATTTCATAGTGTGACTTTATGTGGGATCTAAACTCATGTTCCTTTGACAGGACTGGAAGAGGACATCCGGACAGTTTGACTGTCCGGCCCCTTTGCCCGAAGGCCCAGTAGACGTAGACTTAGCGAAGCTACTGGTTCCGGCACCCCACGTGGTGCCGGAGAAGAAGGCCAAGGAGAAGGCCATGGGCACCCGAAAGAGTTCCCGGCGCCCGGTGTCGTCGGATTTGCCCGATGGCTCCAACGCGCCCTCCGCCTCCGAAGATGAGGAGTAGGAAGAAGAAGATGCCTCTCCCCCTCCAGCGGGGGGAGGAAAGAAGAGAAAGGCTGCCCCAACTGGGGAAGCCGGAGGGCCAAGAAGGGGAAGCCCCTACTGCCAGACTATGCCCCGACGCCGAAGACGGCAAGGAGGACTGGCCTTCCAGGGTCAAGCCCCTAGCAAAATCGTAAGTGTCCGGCTACCCGAATGAATTATTGTACTCCTTTATTATTTGATAGCTTCTAACACCGAAGCTAATCATGCAGTCCGCCCAGAGCTCAGCTCGGCGATTCGTCAAGCGGATCTCTGAATTCGTTGGATGTGAATAGCGCTTCACTTCCGACGGCCTCCTCCCCTCTCCCTACAGACGATGCTGAGGCGGAGTCCCGTGGGGGACAAAACTAGGAGGAGGTGGTCCTGGAAGCGCCACAAGGCGACCTTCCGGACTCCCAGCCCAAAGGGGGTAAAGCCCCGAAGGGATCTAAGTCCGGCCCTGGGTCGGACACTGCTCCGGAACCATCAGTGGTTCCAGAGTCCGACAAGCGGCGCCTTCACAAGAAGGGCAAGTCTGCGACGCCGGCGACTTCTGTCAACCCGGAGGTGCCGGACAATTTGCTGGAGGCGCTCAACAGCACCTCTATCGACGAAGAACACCGCACTGTTATGAGTGCGGTGATTCAGAAGGTTCAGTCGGCCAAGAGCGGGCTGACGGAAGCCTGCACAAGCCTGTTAACGGGCTTTGAGATATGTGTTCAAAAACATATATATATATATATATATATATATATATATATATATATATATATATATAATGTTACCGCATAGACAGTAGCCCCTGATGCTTAGTTCGGTGTTCGGAAAGAAAAGCCAAACTGATTACCTTAAAAGATATACGCAGGAGTCTAATATAAATATGTCAATATGGGAATGCAGGCTGCGCTGCTGACCTCAGCCGCACTGACTGCGGAGGTCAATGCCTTGAAGGAAAGCCTCGAGCGGTCCGAAAGCGAGCTCGGCCGTGCCAAGAAGCAGCTCGAGGATAAAGAGGGTACGTAGTACCTCCTGTAAATGTATATAGAAATACTTGGTTGCATAATAATAATAATAATAACAGGACCAACGTTAATGTTGCAGGAGCCACGACTGAGGTGGCGACCCTGAAAGAGGCGGTCTCCAAGGCCGAAAAGAGTGCGACCTTGGAGCGCGCCGAGCGAGAGAAGCAGGAGGCGCGGGTGGCGGAGGTGCGGCAAGAGCTCCAGGCTCTCGTGGAAAAACACGAGAGTTTGGAGCGTGACTCAAAGACTCGAGAGTCCGAGCTTGCCTTGGATCTTGAGAGTGCGAAGACCGCTAAGGCCGAAGCCCAGAAGGCCCTTCAGGAGATCGAGGCGATGAAGAAGATAGCGGCGGGTAAGGCATTCTTTATGCAAAGCAAAAATATAAAAGTTAATTATCTGCTACTTACCCGAATCCGGAGCTCTCCAGGAGCGTTCGTCGATCTGCCCCGTAGTGTGTCTGATGCCGCCGCATACTACCGAGCCGAAGAGGGGAGCTCGACGGAAAAAGTGTTCTGGTCTCAGTATGCTGAGGCCGGACATCCGGTGCCCCTGAGCGACCAGTTGAAGCAGCTGGTTGAGCTCCACAAGCTGGCCGAACAGGCCATGAAGGGCCTCATAGCTCGGTTGTGGCCTGGAGAAGTCATGCATGGGAGCTACTTCGGTCTGGTGCGGCGGATGGTGGACGCGTGTCCGTGGATTGAGGTCGTCAAGCGCTCTGTTTGTATTGAAGGTGCCCGTCAGGCCCTTGCCCGTGCTAAGGTGCACTGGGGCAAGCTAGACGGGGAGAGGTTGTTGACGGACGCGCCACCGTCGGGCAAGGAGTATCGTACGCCCGAGATGTATTATAATGGCGTTCTGAAGGGTGCCCGCCGCATAGCGAATGAGTGCTCCAAAGATGTAATTTTTGAGTAAACTCGCATTTGTTATCCTGTACGCTGAAGCTTTGTTCATATGCGTTAAGCAACACTTGTTAATTTAAAATATTACCTTATGTGCGGCCGTTTATCAAATCTGAGAGATGCAAGTCGTCGGCTTCGACCCCCATGCCACGAGCTTTGGGGTGTTCGGGATAAACCTGAGCGCTCTTGTTCCCATTCTTGGGTCCGTCTAGGGAGGCGTTCAGCACAACGAACCAGGCCGTCGGACTTATAATGCTTTATCACTCTCACTTAGCCATAGAATTCTATAATTTTAAATTTCGGGGAAGCCCCTAGTATTCGGAAAACCGAGTTCGGGGTGCTATCCACGCCTAGGCCGGATAAGTCCGGTTCCTCGCTTGAAGCGGCATAAGTCTTTAAGGACTCGAAGAAACCTCGCGAACAGCGACCGGTCTCTCGCACTATCATGACAGTCAGTTTTAGCTTTCTCTACTGAGGTGTTAACCCAGCTCAACTGGGGCACAATCGCAGTAGTTCTCCCAGCGCTACCTTAGCCAACAATGCGAAACGTAAGGTACCAAAACATGGGAGCCGGGCAAACCCAACTATTGACCAAAGACATGATTCGGAGCCGATGCATATAGTGCTATAAGTTCGGGGTGCCGCACTTGTTAGAGTGTTCGGTCTTCTCACACCAAGTTATGGGGTGTTGTAAGCCCCTGGTGTATTATCCGTACGAAAGTGTACATTTGCATAGTGTCATGACTGAACATATTTGCATATATAAAAATATATAAGTACAATAATAGGTAAGGGCTATATATTGTTCATTAAAAAAGGGCTGCTGCGAAAGCAGAACGATACAAAAAGTGCGGTAAGCAAGAGATGGGAGTATTTGACATATTCCCCTTCAGGGGCAAGCTGCAGTATTGTAAGAGAAACAGGTATTTAAACTCGTTATAGAGACCACCTTGACTTTTGACGTAGCTTGCTTCCACCCTGGCTATTGCATCGTTGGTTCGGCGATAGTATTGCCGGACAGGCCTTCCGAATAGTTGGGTCCTGAAAGTGTGTGAAAAAGGAAAATAGCGAAATAGGGAGCCCCCTAGTGCGGTTAAGCCGCATTCTAGGCGTGCCGTTGTTGTGCCCCTCCCCTTATGCCCATGGTATCTCTAAGGCGTAATTATGTACATGTGGTACTAGCATTGCCGTTTGGCGGGGGCTGGGGTCGGGGCCGCACTGCTATGCTTGCTCGGAACGTGCCAGCCGGATTTGTTGTAGGTTACCTCGGGCTCGTTTGACGTTGTCCGGATGTTTGACGCCTGCATTGGAGAACTGCCTTGAGAGGCTACTCTGTACTTCCGCCGCCAGGGCCGACGTGTGCTCCTCTGTACGGAGAGAGCGTTCTGTGTTTCCATTTACCGTGATGACTTCGTGAGGTCCTGGCATCTTGAGCTTGAGATATGCATAGTGCGCCACCACATTGAATTTTGCAAATGCGGTTCGTCCGAGTAGGGCGTGATAGCCGCTGCAGAATGGGACTATGTCGAAGATTAACTCCTCGCTCCAGAAGTTATCCAGTGATCCGAAGACCACCTCGAGTGTGACCGATCCTGTACAGCTGGCTTCGACCCCTGGTATGACACCTTTGAAGGTTGTCTTTGTGGGTTTAATCCTCGAAGAATCGATGCCCATTTTTTGCACTGTGTCCTGGTAAAGCAGGTTCAGGCTACTGCTGCCGTCCATTAGGACTCTGGTAAGGTGAAATCCGTCGATAATTGGGTCTAGGACTAGTGCGACAAATCCGCTGTGACGGATGCTGGTGGGATGGTCCCGTCGATCGAAAGTGATCGGGCAGGAGGACCATGGGTTGAATTTTGGGGCGACTGGCTCCAGCGCATAGACGTCCTTGAGAGCACGCTTCCGCTCCCTTTTGGGGATGTGGGTTGCGTATATCATATTCACCGTCCGAACTTGCGGGGGAAATCCCTTCTGTCCTTTGTTGTTCGGCAGCCGGGGCCCCTCCTCGTCATTGCTATGTAGCCCCTTGTCTCTGGTCTCGGCACTTATCTTGCCTGCCTGCTTGAACACCCAACAATCCCTGTTGGTGTGATTGGCTGGCTATTCGGGGGTGCCGTGTATCTGGCACGAGCGATCAAGTATCCGGTCTAAGCTGGATGGGCCCTGAGGGTTTCGTTTGAATGGCTTCTTCCGCTGACCCGGTTTAGAGCCTCTGAATCCGGCATTGACTGCCCTATCTTCAGTATTGTCACCGTTAATGCGGTGCTTATGCTTGTTGCAGCGTGACCTGCCGTTGTTATCCTTGTTATCCGAATTGCCGGGCTTTTGCTTATGTTATTGCTACAAGCTAGCCAGCTGTCTTCTCCCGCGCAGAAGCGGGTCATGAGTGCCGTGAGGGCTGCCATAGACTTCGGCTTTTCCTGTCCTAGGTGTCGGGCAAGCCATTCGTCTCAGATGTTGTGCCTGAAGGCTGCGAGGGCCTCGGCATCCGGACAATCGACTATTTGGTTTCTCTTTGTCAGGAACCGTGTCCAGAATTGTCTGGCCGATTCCTCTGGTTGCTGGATTATGTGGCTTAGGTCATCGGCGTCTGGTGGTCGCACATACGTGCCCTGGAAGTTGTCAAGGAATGCGGATTCCAGGTCCTCCCAACAACTGATGGACTCTGTTGGCAGGCTATTAAGCCAATGTCATGCTGGTCCTTTAAGCTTGAGTGGGAGGTATTTGATGGCGTGTAGATCATCGCCACGGGCCATGTGGATGTGAAGGAGATAATCCTCGATCCATACCGCAGGATCTGTTGTGCCATCATATGATTCGATGTTTACGGGTTTGAAGCCCTCGGGGATTTGATGATCCATTACTTCGTCTGTGAAGCATAGTGGGTGTGCGGCGCCCCTGTACTGGGCTATATCGTGACGCAGCTCGGACGAGCTTGGTCTGTTGTATTCGGCCGGGCCATACTTATTATGTCCGGCGTGACGGCTAGCATCACGTGAAGCGGGGTGCCCATGCGATCCGTAGATCGATCTTGTTTGCCTTGCCTTATTCTCCAAGATGTCTCGCAGGTCTGTTGCATCTCCCCGTACTCTGGTATGTTTTGAGCGGTGTCGGGGTGCGGCTTGGGTCGAGGGCCTGAAGGCCTCTCTATCGCGGCCATGGGGTGGCCGATCGGGCGCATCGTACGCTGGTGATGTAGGTTTAGTTGCTTCCTCCTCAAGTTGTGGAAGCAGCCTGCGCTTCGGGTAGCTCTTGGATGGGCGTTCTAGTTTATACTCTTCGGCCGCTAGGACTTTGGTCCATCTGTCGGCTAGCAGGTCTTGGTCAGCTCTAAGCTGCTGCTGTTTCTTCTTGAGGCTGCTTGCCGTGGCTACGAGTCTGCGTTTGAAATGCTCTTGCTCAACGGGATCCTCCGGCACGACGAATTCATCGTCGTCGGGGCTTGCCTCGTCTTCGGAGGGAGGCATGTAATTGTCATCCTCATCCTCTTTGTCGGCCGCTCTCTCATGAGGGCTGGCTCCTTCGTCCTCCTGTACTGAATCCTGCTGGAGGGGTTGTCTTCGGCACTGTCTGGCGTATTGTTATCTCCAGTGCCGGAATCGCTGTTTTTGCTTTGGCGGGACTTAGAGCGGCGCCGCTGATGTCGGCGCTTGGGTTGCTTCTTGGAGGGGTCATCCTCTGTTCTCTCCTCGCCATCCCCCGCTTTAGGGGTGTCCACCATGTATATGTCATATGACGAGGTGGCTTTCCAGTTCCCTATAGGTACTGGTTCTTGATCATCTCCTTCATCGGCGTCCATGCCGTCGATGTCTTCGGGTCAAAGTCGAGCATGTCGATTAAATCGTCGACAGTGGCTACGAAGTGGGTGGTGGGTGGGCTGCGAATTTCTTCGTCGTCCGTATCCCAACCGTGTTGGTCGTAGTCCGGCCAGGGCTCTCCTAACAAAGAGAGAGACTTTAACGAATTCAGGATGTTGCCGAAAGGTGGGTGCTGAAAGACATCCGCGGCGGTGAACTCCATGACCGGAGCCCAATCGGGCTTAATCGGAAGAGGTGCGGGATTTACGGAGTCCGGATCGAAGTCCGGCACCTTGGAGTCATGGGCCTTGCGAGGGACTAAGCTGATATACGGCTCTATCGCCGTAGAGATTGCAGTTTCCGGGGTGGCGTCTAACCGTCCGTCCCCGACTGGTGTAGTGGGCTCCGAGTTAATGGTCGGAGCGGACACCGGAGCGACGCTGTGGGCGTTGTCCGATGACAGAGCTAAATCATGCCCATCATGACAGTGCGGCGCGCCCGGTTGTGGCTCGAACCCATCAAAGATCAAGTCCCCGCGGATGTCGGCCGTGTAGTTCAAGCTTCCAAACCTAACCTGATGGCCAGGGGCGTAGCTCTTGATCTGCTCCAGATGGCCGAACGAGTCATCCTGCAGTGCAAAGCCGCCGAATACGAAGATCTGTCCGGGGAGAAAACTCTCATCCCGGACCGCATCACGATTGATGCGTGAAGAAGCCATCGGGCCTCAAAGGCGACGACACAGAGGAACTCTCAATGAAAGCACCAATGTCGGTGTCAAAAACGGCGGATCTCGGGTAGGGGGTCCCGAACTGTGCGTCTAGGCGGATGGTAACAGGAGACAAGGGACACGATGTGTTTACCCAGGTTCGGGCCCTCTCGATGGAGGTAAAACCCTACTCCTGCTTGATTAATATTGATGATATGGGTAGTACAAGAGTAGATCTACCACGAGATCGGAGTGGCTAAACCCTAGAATCTAGCATATGGTATGATTGTTCTTCGTCCTACGGACTAAAACTCTCCGGTTTATATAGACACCGGAGAGGGCTAGGGTTACACAGAGTCGGTTACAATGGGAGGAGATCTTCATATCGTATCGCCAAGCTTGCCTTCCACGCCAAGGAAAGTCCCATCCGGACACGGGACGGAGTCTTCAATCTTGTATCTTCATAGTCCGGGAGTACGGTCAAAGGTCATAGTCCAGCCATCCGGACACCCCCTAATCCAGGACTCCCTCAGCCTCCATGGCGGCGGAGGGGCGGGCACCCCTCTGAGATTGGATCTCCCTCTCTGTTCTCTTCTGTTTCACGTTCCCTGGATCTGGTCGTTCACGGTTTCTTAAATTCCTGGTACGATTGCGCTGAAATTTTTACACATTTTTTCTCCATAAATTATCTTTCTTGTGCCAGAAGAAGGGCCCCAACCACCTTACGAGGAGGGCATAAGACACCTGGGCATGCTTGGCACCCCTGGCGCACCCTGGTGTATCTTGGGGGTTGTGGGGGCCCGTTTGTGTTGATTCCACCTCCCAAAAATCACATATATTCCAAAATAATTCTCCGTAAATTTTATCGCGTTTGGACTTCATTTGATATGGATTTTCTGCAAAACAAAAAACATGCAACAAACAAGAACTAACACTGGGCACTGGATCAATATGTTAGTCCAAATAAATCATATAAAATGTTGCCAAAAGTGTATAAAAGTTGTATAATATTGACATGAAATAATAAAAAATTATAGATATGACGAAGACGTATCACCCCACGGTGGGCGCCAACTGTCGTGGTGGGTGTATGCAGATGCCAAGGGATGGCTAAAGAGAGGGACATGCTCGAGGGCGCCGGTGGGCTCCAGAGGCGAGGTCGACATGAGCGAGCGAGGGACACAAGACATACCCAGGTTTGGGGCTCTCCGGAGAGGTAATACCCCTAGTCCTGCCGAGAGTGGTTTATATGTGGATGCATGTAGCAGTACAAAGTTGCTCCTAGAGGTTTTTGGAGGAGGAAGAAAGGCAGGCCAAGGCTTAGGCTTCTCCTTCTCCTGGTGTGTGTGTGTGTGTGTTCTACTGATGGTTCACGTTAGTGTTCTCACCCCCGTGCATGGAGGCCTCCTAGGGGTTTTATAGGTCAACCCCAAGGGCTATAATGGTAAAGTTACATGGCCATGGGGCCGGTATGTCAGCGTTTGGGAAGCCGAGGCTGGGACCCGCCGGGTGCCAGGATTTGTCAGTTTCTCCGGGCACCAGTCCCGTGCGCCAGGGGCCACTGTTCTTCGTCTTATCATGCGTCACGAAATGGTTGCGCCAGCTCGACTAAAGTGGCGCATCGCCTGGTTGCCATCGGCTTGCGTCAGCAGGACGAGGGTGGCACTGTTGCCATGCCGGCCCTGGTCAGCGGAGTAGGTGGGCCACTGTTGCGACACTCCTGCCAGTCAAAGGAGTTGGTGCGGCACTGTGGCCTCACTCATCCCTTCTACGGGGACTTGTTTTTGTCGTATGCCTTGGATGGAACGGGAGCTGACCCGTGGCCGGGTTGAGGAAGACGCCATGAGGGCGTTGGCTTATTGAAGTCTTGGTTTGTCAGGTTCTACCGACATGCGCCAGCAGGCCTAGCCGTGTTGAAGTCTTGGTTGTGTTGAGGGACTTCGCCGGGTTGTGAAACCCGGCCAAGTGCGAGCTGGACTGAGGGGAGATGCCAGCCCCGATGTTTTTGAAAAGGATCCGGTTTTCGTTGCCTGCCCGGGGTTCATCCCCCAACTAGATTATATTGTCAACTCTTATTCCATACTTTATATTTTATAATTAAGAGTTTTATTTATTTATTATTACTATTACTATTACTATTTGTAATTTGAGACACCTTGATAGCGAGTCATACTTGGTATTCAATTCTATGATTTTATGTGGATTATTTATTCTTGTTTTACTTATAATTTAATTGTGATTAAAATAGTTGAAATACCTGGTTTTAAGGTGTATAAAATATTTTTAGATGTGAATTTGCACTTTGTTTATATTTATTCATTTTATAATTTAAGTTGAATTATAACCTTAACGCACATGTATTGGTTTGGGTTAGTCTAATACACACATGATGTACTAGTACTAATTAACACATATGTGTAGGTAGAAGTGCACAGGGGATTATATGTAAATTAAGACTACTCATAGTGGGGAGTATCATATACTAGTATCATGCATATAGTACTAGTGTATGATACTACCTTTATAGTGCAAAGTTTCATAGAGTAGTATCATAGATGATCATATTTATTGCCATGCATAACACAAAGTAGCATAACATTTAACATGATACGATATCTACCTATGTTACTCTAACCCCATATCTCTTCTTTAATTCTCTGTCATATCAGCATGTTTGCTATTCCTGAGAGCATGATAGCGGCTAAGATAACATCACTATGGCAAGACTAATCCAAGGGCTTGAGGTAGACACACGTTTATTGGTTTGGTGGCTTGGTTCAATACACATGTACGCACACCATGGTTGGGTTCAGCCCAACACGTATGCATGCTGGCTAGAGTAGACCAGAACGCACACACGCACTCATGACTCTATCTCTCGCCTGATCCCCACTGTTGCCGCCTCGATCACCGGCCGATTCTAGACACTCCGGTGAGCTCTGGCGCCAGCACACCCACTGCTGCTCCTTGGCGAGCTCTACCAGCTCCACCGCGTCAATCTTCTTTTCCTCACCTCGTGTGGTAGCCCCCAACGATTTCCCTGCTAGGGTTCCAGTGGTGGAGGTGGATCTTATCGCCGACAGTCCTCCGGTCGTCGTGGGATTCTTGTATGATCGAAAGTATGTCTAGAGGGGGGGGGGTGATTAGACTACTTGAAAAAAAATTCTAGCATTTTCCCAATTTTAAGTCTTGGCAGATTTTAGCAACATAGCACAAGTCAAGCAATCAACCTACACATGAAATTCTAAGAGTATAACAACGGGATATAAATCATTGCATGTGAAGGTAAAGAGGAGGAGTTTGGAGGGAGCAAACGCAATGTAGACATGGAGATTTTTGGCGTGGTTCTGATAGGTGGTGCTATCTTACATCCATGTTGATGGAGACTTCAACCCACGAAGGGTAACGTTTGCGTGAGTCCACAGAGCACTCCACCCATGAAGGGTCCACGAAGAAGCAACCTTGTCTATCCCACCATGGCCATCACCCACAAAGGACTTGCATTAATTGGGTAGATCTTAATGAAGTAGGCGATCTTCTTGCCCTTACAAACTCCTTGGTTCAACTCCACAATCTTGACGGAGGCTCCCAAGTGACACCTAACCAATCTTGGAGACACCACTCTCCAAAAGGTAATAGATGGTGTGTTGCTGATGAACTCCTTGCTCTTGTGCTTCAAATGATACTCTCCCCAACACTCAACTCTCTCACACAGATTTGGCTATGGTGGAAAGATGATTTGAGTGGAAAGCAACTTGGGGAAGGCTAGAGATCAAGATTGTTGTGGTTGGATTGGAATTTCTTGGTCTCAACACATGAGTAGGTGGTTCTCTCTCAAAAAATGAGTAGTGGAAGTGTAGGCACGTTCTGATGGCTCTCTCTCAAATGGAGAAGGGGGTGGAGGGGTATATATAGCCTCCACACAAAATCTAACTGTTACACACAATTTACCAAACTCAGTGGGACCGAATAGTGAAACTCGGTGAGACCGACTTGGTTCAAAATGTGAACGTTAGGATTTTCGGTGGGACTGGCAACATCAACTCGGTGAGACCGATGCGCTAGGGTTAGGGCAAAACCTCATCTCGATGATACCGATCACACGAACTCGGTGAGACCGATTTCAGTAATAAGCAAACGGAGACTTGGTTAGGAAAACTTGGTGGGACCGATCACTCATTTCGGTTAGACTGAAATGGTACAAAAATGAAACAGAGAGTTTGCACTACGAACTCGGTGGGACCAATTGCTCACCTCGTTAGACCGAAACGTTATGAAGGGAAACAAAGAATTTGCAATCCCATCTCAGTGAGACCGAGATCCCTATCGGTAAGACCAAATTGATTAGGGTTTGTGGATATGGCTATGTCAAGTGAACTCGGTGGCGTTGGATAGATCAAATCGGTGGGGCCGAGTTTGACTTTAGGTTTAGGACATATGTGGAAATGAGAAAGTGGTTGAGGGTTTTTGGAGCATATCACTAAGCATTTTGAGCAAGCAAGCCATTAAGCAACACCTCACCCCCTTTTAATAGTATTGGCTTTCTTATGGAGTCAATTGATCTTGGATCACTAAAATAAAAATGTAGAGTCTTGAGCTTTTGCCAATATGTGTCCTTAGCATTTTGACGGGTCCACATCTCTAGTCCATGCCATACCAACCATTAAACTTTCTGAAGCATTGATCATAAAATAATATTAGTTCAATGAGCTATATGTTGTTATGAATTACCAAAACCACCCGGGGATTAGTTGCACTTTCAATCTCCCCATTTTTGGTAATTGATGACAACATATAGATCAAAGCTTCGACAAATGATAATAAAAATGAAGTACATCGTCGCTTTGAGAAGTATGTGATAAGCAAGATCTCCCCCTAAATTTTTGCATTATTTGAAATTTGCTTTTGAATGCAAATGCACAATCAATTAGGATCATGGGTCACTCTTCCATGTCACATACATCTTGGTGGAGCGCTCAAAATGATACAATATGAAATATGCACTCATCACCAACAAGATATGAATGATCGTACATGAGAGATAGAATATCATCATTAAGCAAAAGCATTAAAGTATGATATGATAAAACATATGATCATAGAAGTATCTCACACACAAACATAAAACATTGTATCACCCGAACAAGCAAAGCAAATGGAGTAGCAAGAGAGCAAAAAGAAGCAAACACACACACTCTCTCTCTCGAAACCTATGATCTATACACTTTCTCCCCCTTTGGCAACAAGTTACCAAAAAGCTTGAAAATGCATAGTGCTATGCGGCTCTCTAAGCATGATCCCCGGGAGCTCTAGAGTGCGAAGGTGGCATGGAGAGGAGTCCTGCAATGAATGCATCCGAAGAGGTCTGAGGAGCTAGTGGAGTTGCAACTGGAGGAACAACAGAGGCTGTAGCTGCTGGTGCTGATGTAGTAGCCCTTGTATCACTGGCTGGCACAGCTGCAGACCTTTGTGACCTTGGCACTCTCTGAAAAGCTTCAGTGGTAGCTCTCCCTCTTCTCTCTTCATGTTCATCCTGGAGTTTCTCAACTGCAGTCTAGATCTCTGTGACCTTTAAGTCTAGATCATAAATTTAGTATCGATGATCCTCTCTATACTCTCTTGATTTTGAGTCAGGGTTGTCAATCCTTTCTCAATCCTCAGGGTAGCTTTAATGAGATAACCAAGTTGATCTTGCTTGGATTTCAGAAATATCTGGGAGGCTTCTTTAGCACTTGGTGCCTTGGTTGCCTTCTCTACTTTTGCTTTTTCCTTCTTCTCTTGAGCCTGCACAGATGTGGGATGTGATGGATCCATGACAACTACATTGTCTTCAAACTCAGGCGGCACTATCTCATAGAAGTCTTGTTGTTCCTTTGTATGGAACCTGTAGTCAACAACAGTCCTCCTTCTTATGGCGTATGGGTCTGACTGCCTCCATAGCCTGAGACCTGCATCCTTTCTTAGCTTCATGTTCTCAGCCACTGCATGGGTGTCATCATGGTCAGGAATCTTGGGCTTCAACTTCCTAAGCACTTGCCCTTCCCCTTCTTCTTCCACTTCAGGCACCGGGGCCTTGTTCTTTTCAGCAGCTGGAATGTTCCTGGTGGATCTCTTGGGGGCTTGAGTAGTAGCCTTGGGGGCAGTCTTGGGCTTTGATGGAGCATCCCCTAATCTGATTGCATCCCCCATCAATTTTTGAGTTTTTGCAAGAGGTGCATCTTGCTCTTGTTCCTCCTCATCTGGGTCTCTGGTCATAGAAGATCTGCCAATAACTTTGGCCATGGTCTTTTTGACCCTCTCCTTCCTCTTCTTACCCTCACCAGCCTCTTTTCGTTCAAGTGTGAACTCCATGGTTTCTTGGGTTGAGGCCTTGGCTTTGGACATTGGAATCCTTCTAGCAGGAGCTTTCTTCTTCATCCCTGGCTTGGTGTTGGTAGCAATGCCAAACTCTTTCTTGACCACTTTCTTCTTGGAGGTGACCTCCTCATCAACCTAGCGGGTCACTAGCGATGGAGGTGACGATCCGAAGACCTCGAGTCGGCAGATATGGATAGCATGGGCAAAGAGTGGAACAACTCGGTGGCACCAAGGTGCAAAATCGCAAGTGGTTACTGCAACTCGGTGAGACCGGAGTGTTCAAATCGGTTGCACCGAGATTGAAACCTAGATCAACTTAATGAACTCGGTATGACCGAAAGGAATGAATCGGTCAAACCAAAATACATCAGGAGGTTTTGGAAGTTTAAGTCTATGACAAATCAGTTACTCCGAGTGCTCCTCACTCAGAGGGTTCGGATCTGACTTGATCAAACTTTGTGATGTAGCATGAATAGAGTTTGGTACGATAAAAGCATAAATAGCTAGAGGGAGTACTTAGGCATTCTTGTCCATCCATTTGGCAAAAGAAAAGACCAAACCATCAAAACAACAAATGGATGTCCTCGAATGAAGAAAATTATGTAACCAACATGCTCACTCAATAAGATAGCAAATGAAATATGTGGCAAAGCATGCACAAACACTCTAGCATCTATCAAGCAATTGGTGATGACTAGGTCATCTATATATGAGTATATTGACTTAGGAGTCAAATGAGAACACAAGTGGGGTATTAATCTTCTTCCCACTCAACTCCATTGTCATTGAACTTTCGTTCAAAACCAACACCTTGATTCTTCCGGTGCCTTCCTTGCTTGCGTACAATTTCCTCAAATTGCTTACTTCTGGCAAGGCTCTTGCAGATACCTTTCTCTATAATTCCCTTCAATAAGCTATTTTGTTGCTCAAGTGTAACTTGGTTAAGAGAATCATTAGTGGAATCAAGAGAACTACTAGAAGCAACAATATTGGATTTAGCATGATTATTGTTACTACTAGAATAAGAATCTTTATTACTCTTGTTGATAGATTTTACTTGTGGCATGTAAGTAGACAAGAGTAAACGCTTGGCAATGTAAGAAGAACTTTTCTTTTGAAGATCATCATTGATGGCTTTTAAGAACCCATGTTCTTGCTCTAGGTTGAGTTTCTCGAAGCGTAGCTTCTCATGAGTTTCCAAAAGTTCTCGATGATTTTCTAAAGTAGTTTCATGAGCTAACTTAAGAGTGTTTAGTTCTTTAGTTAGATGCTCAATCTCCTTCTTATCATTGTCATTCATCTCATCTTGATTAGCATGATTAATAACAGTCGCATCATAGTTTTCATCACTACCATTGTCAACAAGTAAATCATCATCACCTAGCAAATCATCTTCATCCACTACAAAAAAATACACTTCCGTGATGATACGTGTTTGTCACAGTAGGTCGTGTTTTTTGTCATGCATGTACATCCATGACAAATTTATGACAGAATCTAGATAGTCATACCTGTGCTGTCGTAGAAGTATTCCATGACATTACCAAAATTATCATCACGGAAGTGTCCACTTCCATGACGATAAATCGCGCATCACAGAAGTGGTTTCGTCAAGGGTGACTGACACGTGGCATCCACCATAACGGAACGCCGTTAAGCTATCGGGTCGGGTTTTGGATCCGATAACCCGTTAACAACCCCGACCAATAAGGATTTTCCACGTGTAAAATCATCATTGGCTGGAGGAAACACGTGTCGGCTCACAGCTGGGACAGATGTCATCCGCTCATTGGACCGAAGGCGCCTATGATACGGTGACACGTGGCATGGCCCAACAGAGGCCCATTCCTGTGAAAAGGCTGGCCCGTTTGACTTGGTCAAAAGGTGGCGGGCCGGCCCACGGAAAGCCTGTTAACGGCCTGTTTGCATATAGCCCATTTACAGCCCGCTAGACCAGGGCCCGTTACGCCCTATCCGAATTAGGCCCAGTAGCATCATCTAGGCCGTCCAATATGATTCCAGCCCATTTTAACTTCCGGCCCATGTGTGGCCCATGACTTCTTTCGGCCCATATGAGGCCCTTTGTAACTCTTGGCCCATTAACGGCTCGTGGCAAAATTGGCCCGTAATGAATAGTGTATCACGTTATACCCATTAACGGCCCGTTATTCCATTGGGCCGTTTCCAGCCCAAGTTGTCTTTCGGCCTTCTCAGGGCCCATTGATTCTTGGGCACATTTGCAGCATTCGGTAACATATGGCCCGTTACTGTCATTTTCTGCTTGTGGGCCAAATTCAGCCCGTCGTTATAGTCGACCCATTTGCGGACCGTTAATATGTTGGGCCGTTTTCATGTAAAAAAACTAGTTGGGCTGTTTTCATAGAGTTATCAAATACGGCCTATTAACGGCCTGTTATGGTCCACGAATAGTATGACCCATGATTGGCGAAATGATGATACGCCCCATAGAAGGCACATGGATCCTAGGGCCCGTATGAGGCCCATGGATAGTACGGCCCGTAGAAGGCCCATGGATCGTACGACCCGTAGAAGGCCCATGGACCCTGCGGCCCGCAGAAGGCCCATGGACCCTACGGCCCATAGAAGGCCCATGGACCCTAAGGCCCGTATAGAAGGCCGATGGATCCTACTGCCGGAAGAAGGCCCATGGATCATACGGCTTGCATGAGGCCCATGGTTAAACAGTCCGTGTGTTGCCATGATTATTTTGGCCTAGTTACCAAAAATAGGCTATTGTGACTACAAGCAAACAACAAAACAAGACAATAAGGAAATAAATAAGCAAGCAATTAACGCTAGCCTATTACCGCTATTACACATATTACATCCACTGGGCATCAAAGTTCGCCACCAGTGCAAATATAGGGAACAAAGCAGCACATTACATACATTGGCCGTCAAAATTGGCCACTAGTGCAAATAAACGCGGAAGCAAAACAAGAGCATAACTGAAACAACTTCAGAAGAGCTCAAGAAACGTTATCCTGGGTATCCACCATGCTGGCAATAAGCTTAGCAAGCTGATTAGCTGTGTCCTGTTTGGCGCTAAAATCCTCCAACGCTTGCTGTTGCACCAGAAAGTATGCATCTGAATTCTCCAGGGACTTCCGCAGTCCTTCCGCTTCTTATCACAGCATAGCTAATCGATGTCTTTCAGCTTGTAGTTGAGACTCAAGAAACCGAACTGATTCAGACAGTGAGTTTAATAGCTTGTGCAAGCGGTAGTGGCCAGTAACTCGAACACTAAACCAAGACAGGACTTTGGGGTTGTCTCGCTGTCTTCAAGATAGTCTTCCTTAGTTGTTTTATTAGCTTTGTTGGAGACCAACAAGGATGTGTCACTATCCTGAACCTTATCTGCATTACTTCCTTTACCATTGCTTAATAAGGCACTCTTCCCCAATAATCTGTCAGCATTCTAAAAGAAGAAACAAGCAGACACATAACAAGTTTAGCATGTAGTAGTATATGAAACTCATTTCGGTGAACCAGTTCATTAGTAAGGTGGACATGATTAAACTACCAAGTCTTCTATTGCCAAGTACTAGTACATAATAAAAACATCAAACAAACATATATCTATGTCCTATGGTCACTGCATTGTCTTGCCAAATCAAAATAGAGACACGGTTCAAATCATATCAGTTCAAGACAAAGCAGCCGTGAAAGAATACAAAGTGTGGGAAACTACATGGCACAACAAGATTTCAGATGGGTACCACGGGTCTACATGTACAACAACACTATTGGCTTTGTTGTGATGCTAGTAATGTGCATGATATGAAAGTCAACTATATACACAATTGAAATTGAAATCAAAAGAGCTATTGATAAGAGCAAACCTGTTAAAGAAGCATGCGTGAACATACCTGCTGTGCCATTGGAGTTTCGATTGGATCCTTCAATTTGAAAATAAGTTTGTATGAGTAAATACAGTGATACAAGAGCAAAGCAATCATAGTTAAAAAAGGCGCGCCTAAGCGAGCGCTTCAGCGCGCCTAGGCTCTAGGCGTTGGCAAAACGCATTGGCATAACTACGCTTAATCTGTGCATAACTGCGCATAAGCATGCGCTTTGGTCAGTAAAGCGCAAGGCGGTGGCAAAACCCACAATTAACGCCCAGCGCTTTTATGAACTATGATAGCAATGGAATCTTAAATTAGAACATTTGTTCTTCAGGTTTAGGCACTTGTTCTACATGAACATAGTACAGTAAGATGCACGAATATAATACTTAAAAATAGAAAATGAGCTCATAGACCTTACCACATTCTTGGTTCGGGACCAGTACAGAACAAGGCATTCCCAGTCATCGTCCAGTAAATGTGTCTCAGGAGAACGTAAGGTAATTTGATGAGTTTCTTTGCCGGTGAAGTACGTTTTCTTCAGGTAATTCCGATACTGCCACCAAGCATTCTTGAAGATAGCAGAGGTATTAGCATAGGTTACCTCATCCTGAGTTTCCAAATCGGTCCTTCTCTATAGAGAAAAATGGGAAATTTTGTTGTATTATAACCATCATGGAGGTAGGATGTATGGGACGATGCAAAGTAATTGCCATGAATAACATTACTTACACATAACTCCTGGACAAACACCTGTAACTGGCATTTTCCTTCATCTTCAGTATAATATTTCCAAGATGGGAAGATACGCATATACGATTTAACAACATCAAATGCGATAGATGCTAAACTATGACTAGCTGGTTGTGCTTCCTCCACAGGAATAGGCGTACTAACTGGTGGAGTTGGGGTTCGCCGTGATAGTACTGGCCCTTTGGGCACTGGAGTTGCCTTACTAACTGCTCTTGTTTGGGAGCTCTGTGGTGGAGATGGTGCTGTGTCAACAGGAACTGGGTTACTACCGGCTGGGGTTGGGGTTAGATTGGGTGAAGCTGGTTCTCTGTCCATCGTAGTAGGGGTACAATCTACGAGAGTTTGGGTTATGTATGGTAGGGATGGTTCTTGTGCATGTACAACCGGGGTGCTATCTCCACCAAGAGGTAGCACTGTTTTATTTGAAGACCGTGTTTTTAGTCCGCTAGATACTGGCATCACCCGCTCCAATTCAAATGGCTGATAAACAGGAAACATAGTTGAATGTACAGACATTGTATGAGAGACAAATGCAATAGATAGTGTGGAAAAAATAGGGCATGAAATAGTTGACATGTATATTGTTTAACTAAAATGGATAGCATGACATAATTTCACATATATGATGTCTATCTAAACTGTATAGCATAGCATAACATAATTCAAAGATATGATGAATAACTAAATAGGATCGCATGACATAATTCACCTACATGTTATCTAAGTAATTAGGATCGCATCATTTAATTCACATATGTGATTTATATGCTAAACAAAGGGCATTCGATATGATGTCTGAACTAAGAACATGGTGTTGAATATTGTGTATATGATGTCTAAATATGCAATGCAAGACACCGTATGCATGATATGAGCAGTATAACCGTGCCAAGTTAGAGCATACACCTTAGTGGGGGAATAGGACTGGTCATCTGTGTCTGAATCCATCTCTGAGGAGCTATCGGGACCCAATTAGAGATCTGCTTCGACAGGTAGCACTGTCTGCTCTGAAGGCCTTGTTTTCACTCCAGATTTTTCTATCTCCCACCCAAATGGCTGATTCACAGGAAGAGTAGTTTAATGTACAAACATTGTCGACAAATGGAAATGTAATGAAGAAAAGGATGGGCAAGATATCATTCAAATATATGATGCCTGGTTAAAAAGGATGGCATTGCACATTTCACATATATTATGGCTGGCTAAAAGACATGAGACTGCATAATTCCCATATATGATATAGAAACTAAACAGGTGGCATTACAGAACATGTCTAAACTAAGCAGATGATACATATGATGTCAAAAGTAGGCACTACAAGGCAACATATGCATGATATGACTAACATCATCATGCCAAGGTAGAGCAAACACCTTGGGGGGTAAATAGGAGTGGTCAGCGGCATCTGAATCCGCCTCAGAACAGATATCTTCCTCTGGATTACAATCTGGAGAGGGGTGGGGAGGGTTTGCCATTGAACCCACCATGGAGCGATGTCTGCATGACATTGTATTGCCGCGCAAAACTCTTATCTTTTTCTCTACATGTTCAGCATGACTGTGCACAATATCTGACATGCATACGAAAAAATATGGTGAGATTATGTAAGGAGAGCATGCAGAAATTTAGAGTGATGGTAACAACCAGTGGATGGATCCAAAAATAATGATAGCAGGCTGATGATTGCTTTAAATTAATAAAAAGACAGATGATGATTGCTTTACTATTTGTTTCCCACCCAAGATGAACAACATAGGCATACCCTAGGTGAACCAGATATTAGACAGACATACTATTCATTGTTGCCTCGATATGTGCCCACAACTAATTTAGAATTCAAGTTTGAACATTAATTTGGACCTGACTTGGGAGTCCAAGAGCTGAACAGGACGATAAAGTAGCAGGTAAGTTTAAGCGATGCATAACATAAGCAGAAACAAAAGAGTGCGACCTCTCTTGTGGACCCATGTACTCCTCAGGTTCATCTGCTGAGTCGATGATGTTGATGCTGTTGCGGTGGGTGCCGGCGGCAGGGAAGGAGATCTGAGGCGGCAAAAGACAGTCATGAGTCGTGATGTCTGGTTTGGTGGATGCTTCTGTCGATGGAGCAGCTCAGGTGAGGTGGACGATGTCGCAGCAGGAGCAGGACAAACCACACAAAGTTCCCTTCGACATGTACCTGTAAGTGAAGTAATTCTGTCAGGGCTCATTTGGCTTGCATGATTCTTAAAACACAGGGATAGGAAAAACACCGGAATAGGATAGGAAAATGCACATGGTAAACAGAGCATTTGTAAACATAGGATTTCTGTCAACTTGGGTGTTTGGTTTACAGGAATTGGAAGAGCAGAGGAATGCAAAGAAACATGGCCAAAATAAAGTGAAACCATATGAAAGCGTGTACAGTTAGAATGTTATTCTAGCACTAATGCACTTGGTCTTGTTTTCATGCATAGGATTTTGAAAACTAGGTCCAGGTGGATGTTTTTCTTCATTCCTTTCAACAAAATGCATGAATAATTGAATAGTAGAGTGCCATTGGAAAATTCCCTATTGCTATGTTTTTCCGTTGAACCAAAATAGCCCTAATGGATCGACGTGAATGTATAGTAATAAGTGATGCAACACGTGTACAATCTCTTTGCCGTAGCCATGTCGACCTCAACATCATTGGGTTGGTCGCTGAAGCAGTTGAGGCAGAGGTGGCTGTCGGAGGTGTGGAGGAAGATCTGAGGAATCTGTAGATGGCGTCCAGGGCACTGCTCTGTTGTGATGGATTGTTCTGTCGTTGGAGCAGCTCCGGTGAGCCGTAAGACGTCAAGGCTGAAGCAGCACAAGACAGACATTGTCAATCTCAAGTGGGATTCTAATAGCATCTCCAGTAGATGATGTAAAATGGATGTAAAATTAACATCACCAAAAACTACCTGACTACAATAGATGAGGTAAAAACTGTTGACTCTGAACTTAACTGTCGAAACTGAAATTTACTATGGAATCTGAATGCTACTGTCGAAACTGAACGCAATGGTAGCAGAGAGGTACTTCACATGTAGTTTAGGGAGGGCCTGCAGTTCATCTTCAACCTGCACCCCCCCTGAGCCGCCAGCCACCACCGGTCGAACCGCCGTCCCCAGCGCCGCCTTGCTGCCCCGAAACAACTCGCCACCGCCGCCTCGGCCAGCCCTCTAGCCCCCCGCCTGCCGCCCCGAACCCTAAGATAGATAGTGGGGTACCTCTCTGGCGAGCCCCCGCCTCCGCTGCGGGTGGTTCTTCCTTAACTCCGGCGAGCCCCCCCCAACCCCTGAAAATCGATTGACCCAAAAGTCGATTCAGTCGACTGAAGTGTGGCTTAATCAGAGCAGAGCTGCAGCACGAGCGAGGGGGAGAGCAGCAGCAGCTGCTGCGCGAGCGAGCAATGGAGCGAGAGCCGGAGTAGCAGCAGCAGCGCGAGCGAGCGATCGAGAGACGGAGCAGCAGCAGCAGCGCGAGCGAGCAAGCGAGAGACGGAGCAGCAGCAGCAGATCCGGCTGGTATGGACATCGCCGCCGAAGGGGCCTCGCACTGGGGGAGAGCCGCTGCCGGTGTCAAAATTGGCGGATCTCGGGTAGGGGGTCCCGATCTGTGCGTCTTAGGCTGATGGTAACAGGAAGCAAGGGACACAATGTTTATACAAGTTCGGGCCCTCTCGATGGAGGTAAAACCCTACTTCCTGCTTGATTAATATTGAAGATATGTGGAATACAAGAGTAGATCTACCATGAGATCGTAGAGGCTAAACCCTAAGAACTAGCCTATGATGGTATGCTTGTAATTGTGATCGGCCTTCTAAGGACCATGCTCTCCGGTTTATATAGACACCGGAGAGCTAGGGTTTACATGGAGTCGGTTTACATGGAAGGAAACATAATATCCGGATCGCCAAGCTTGCCTTCCACGCAAAGGAGAGTCCCATCCGGACACGAGCCGAAGTCTTGAGTCTTGTATCTTGACGCTTCTATAGTCCGGACGATGTATATAGTCCGGTTGTCGGGATACCCCCTTATCCAGGACTCCCTCAGTAGCCCCTGAACCAGGCTTCAATGACGATGAGTCCGGCACGCAGTCTTGTTTTCGGCATTGCAAGGCGGGTTCCTCCTTCGAATACACCAAGGTTATCATCGAACACGTAGACCGTGTCCGGATTTGCAAAATGATCTTCACATACCACCGTAGAGAGAATGATACTCCAGCTGACAACTTTTAGATGACGTGACATGCCATTAGGGCCAGGTCATTACTCGAACCGTTTTTTCACAACCAGCCACAACGTGTATTGCGAGGCGGTTTCCATGACACGTCCTGTCAAAAGAGAGATCATGT
Organism: Triticum aestivum; assembly: GCF_018294505.1. NCBI lineage: Eukaryota > Viridiplantae > Streptophyta > Magnoliopsida > Poales > Poaceae > Triticum > Triticum aestivum. Next base: position 430,504,472 of record NC_057798.1, on the reverse strand, counting down.
CCCCTTATCCCAGGATTCTCATCAATACGGGTATGGGTAATCCCCCCGTGCCATCAATCGTGGCGCTTGGGAAGTAAGCAATTCTCAACAGGCTAGTGGGGAGGCGCACTGCTTTCGTTGCCTCTATAAAGGGATAAGAGTTCCTCATTTTTACCCACGCCTTCTTCCTCCCATCACATACTCTTGCCCCCTCGAGCTCCAACGCCCTAGTCCAGGTCTTCTCCGCACAGTTAGTCATGTCCGGAGCAGGAGGCAAGTGTGTGGCTTCCACCACGACAGAGAAGAAGATCGCGAATCTCCAGGCGGCCGGATACTTGGCCGCAGACATAGCGCACCGGCTACCAGATGAGGGGCAGGTCATTCCAACTCCAGGACCCCACGAGAGGGTCGTGTTCCTTGCCCACTTCGTCCGTGGAATGGGGTTTCCACTCCACCCCTTCGTCCGCAGGCTTATGTTCTACTGCGGGCTAGATTTTCATGATCTAGCTCCGAACTTCATCCTTAACATCTCAGCGTTCATCGCCGTGTGCGAGGCTTTCCTCCGCATCAAGCCTCATTTTGGCTTGTGGCTCCAAACCTTCTATGTGAAGCCGAAGATTGTGAGCGGCCAGCAAGCGGAGTGCGGAGGATCCATGGTGGGCAAAATGCTCCTTTGCGGAAACCGTGAAGGGGTGGCAATCGGGGTGGTTCTACATCACCGAGCCACGCGACGCCAACTGGGCGTCGGCCCCCGAGTTCCGATCTGGAACCCCTATGCGGCTCACCTCCTGGGAACAGAAGGGCCTGTTATGGGGCGAATCTGTAGAGCTGACCGGACTCATCAACTGCGTCAAGGGCACGAAGGACAAGAACATCAAGCTCGTCAACGTGATCCAAGTCATGCTCATTCACCCCATACTACCGTGCCAAAGGCGGGAATTCAATCTGTGGGAATTCGTCCCGGCCGAACACCGGACGCTCCAGAGGCTCTATGGCATGAAGCACAAGAACGCGTGGAAGGTGTTGTTCAAGGCCACCGAGGTACCTCCTTCCATAACCGAGGACCGCGGGCTCCACGCCGCACGGCAACCTACCCAGGTGAGTTCTCAGGCCGCCACCGGGTCCGGTTCTTCCCAATGTACTCATGGGGAATCCCTAAGTGATTGTGCATATTTGTTTTAGGAGTATGTGCAGACAGCGGAGCGGATCGACAGTCCGGCTCCGTTGCCGGAAAGCCCAGCCAATGATCTTCTGACGAAGATGCTGGTCCCATTGCCCTGCAAGGGGCCGGAGAAGAAGGCCGACAAGAAGGCCCCGGGGACCCGAAAGGGTCTCAGAAGTAAGGTTGCACAAGCCTCGTCCAAAGATGACGAGGCACACTCCTCCCCTGAAGGGGAAGAAGAAGAAGAAGAAGAGGCCGCCCCGTTCGGAAAGGATGGGGGGCCTGAGACGGTGAATCAGGGGGCCAGGAGAGGCCCCCGGCGTAAGGCCGTCATACCCTTGTCGTCTGATGACGAGGAGGTGGATTCCTCCTGCGGAGGCGGGGAGGAATAAGGAGAAACACCACCTCCCCGTGTCCGGGGAGGGAAGAAGAGGAAGGCCGCCCCGGTGGGGGAGACTGGGACGTCCAAGAAGGGAAAAGCATCCCTTCCGGACTACTCCGCCATCGCCGCCGATAGCGAGGAAGGGTGGCTGCCCCAGAAGAAGCCCCTCGTGCGGTCGTAAGTATCCGCACTTGGTCGTAATTTTCGCTTCATAATTTTGTTTATAACTAGCGGGTGTACCCGCGCATTTGCGTGGCTAGATTTATTTTTATATATTCTGTATTTTTCTTGTTTTTTAAACACTTGTTTAATTTTTTATAAAGTTTTAATGTTATTTTTTTGTTTTTTAATATTTGTTGTTTTCCCATTTTATTTTGTTTATTTAAAGGTACTTAGCATAACAGGATGACATATGCCAGTCTTCTTTTTTAAGGAAAATACACCGTTTGGTGCATTTTAAATAACTATTATCATCCCCGAAAATAGATATGTTTATTATGACATTCATCTTGCTTCCTTGAGATACGATATGCACACTTAATAGGGTGATTTGAGCTTTATCACGGAAAATAACTAATCAGTCAGGTTTGGTTTTATTTCATTGGCATAAGGTCATATGTGATGAGAGCCCTGTAGTTATTGACACACACCTTATTTTAAGTTGATGGTACACCAGTTAACTAATATTAATTAGATTGATGAAGAAATAGAAAATTGTGAATGGTGTTGGCAATGTAATGTAGATTTGATCTATTTTATATTTTTGATAAATGATCTGCATATAGTTTTTGTAAAACATGTTTATTTTTTCTTGTGACATTCACGTAATATTTAAATTACTCCCTCTGTTCATTTTTATAAGGCTTTGTAGATTGTTTCACACATTATGCAAAACAGCTCAATTTCACTTGTTTGAAACGACTTATAAAAGTGAATGTATGAGTATTGTTTTTTAAGGTTCTCATGTATTTTATTTAGCTTTACATATGCGTTGTTTTTTAAATTATGTATGTGTTATATGTTTGATATTTAGTCCATTTATTTCTTATTTCTTGTAAAAATATATGGTAATGATCGTTTTTTTTTATGAATTTATGAAGCAAATGGACCCAATTGTATCAGAAACGAAATATGAAGTTGCATCTTTATTTTTTACCCGTCTCAGTTTATTTAGTCAAAACTATGTAACACGTCTTTCATCATTTAAAAAAGAAACTGTGTAACGTGCTTCCCATCCAACCATGTTTTTTTAGAAGAAATGTGCACGTCTTTTTTTTTGAAGGGATGTACGCTGCTCCTTCTTAGTTGTGCTAGAGGAAAAGAATGCGCACATTTCTTCTTTGCCTTTGAAGGGTAGTTGAAAGAAACTGAGGCGGCCCTTCCATGGGTGATTCTGCCCCAAATCTGAGTGCCCTACCCATCCATGGGGCGATGATGTACCAAATCGCAAGGGGAAAAAGAAATTGAAGCTGCTGCTCCAAATCTGAGTACCCTGCCCATCCATGGGGAGATGCTCTACCAATTCGCAAGTGTAGCTATTGTAGCAGTTTGATTTGCTTGCCCATCCATGGCCAAATCTTGGAGGAGGTGATCTTTGTGGCCATTTTTTGCCGAGGCCAGGACATGCGCTGCGGATCTGGCGTCTCCCACCAGCGATGCGGCATCTCACTTTTGCCTATGTAGTTCATTGCCGCTGAGACATATGGCTGTGTCGTTGGGTTCAGGGCCCATCTTCTGTGTGTCGTTCCTGTCATCTTAGGGTGCGGACATGCTGACAGGTATGAATCGCTTTGTGCTCTCCCATTCGCCTCTTGCTTTGCATAATGTTCATCGTAATTTCATTTACCCATTTTTTTGCTGAATGTACGCCTCTCCTTAGTTTCTAGCAGAGGGGAAAAACATAGTTCCTTCTTTCCTTCGTCCTTAATGGGAAAAAAAGAAATGGAGGCCGCTTGCCATCACCAAATTGATTCCCAAACCATTATGGCTGATTCATTCCTTCCTATTTCTTTTCGTGTAGGTACTGGCGCAGTTTGCCGTTGAGCAGGGTGCACGGATGCGTTCGTCGCATTCTCGATGATGTGGATCCTCGACAACCTCGTTGAGTCCGGCAGTGCGTTCTCAAGTTTCGGCCAAGTTGATGACCTCTTCTTGGCTTACGGCTAGAGGTCTATGGCAGAGGTGTTGTAGTTTGGCCCAGTGGAGGAGGCTGCCAGGGAAATCACCGAGTCAACTGCTGAGTGAGTTATTAGATCTGACATCTAAAGAATACAAATAGCAGCTGACGACCATGAGATGCTGGCCTCCTCGTTGTTCTTGTTGTCAGGCCAATACTAACTCATTGTTCTTGCGGTCAGGCTACTACTAATTGTAAGTGCCAACTGAAAATTATTTCTTGTACTTTATCCATAGCAGTATTGTACTCCATGTATTTTTAATTTTTTTCTTTGCAAGAAATTATGCCTTTTCTCTTAAGAAAGGCCTTATGAACCGCAAGTTGGTTCATATGTGTCAATTATTTTCTTAAACTGCAAAGTCCTTGCCTTCTTTGTGCTAATCTGTCACCTTGGATATAAATTTTGTTATAGGTTTGTTGAGTAGTTCACTTGTGGAAGCAAGACGCCATTGATTTGCTTATATCCAGTCGTGCTATTAAGTTACTGATGAAGCAAGGTATGTTCCTTTCTATTGTGCTGGTGTTATATAGGTTTGCTAAAGTATAGTTTCTTCAAATTGTGAAGTAAATCCTAATGTGCGAAAGTCTGGTCTTGTAGTATGTTCTTGTCTATTGCGTTGGCCTCGTAAAGATTTTCCTAAAATAGCATGTGCATAAAGGAAACTACATAAAGAAAGTTATCAATCTATTTTAAACTAAGAACATTGGTAACGTCCACACCCTGAATCTAATAAGTATCCTTCTTATCATGGTTGATGTCAGTCAAATACTATTACTTATCTTGGTCGATACAAATAGACTGTCGCACTATTTATTTCATAAGCTACTGATCCACTAATTATCTGGATAACATCCTTTTTCTCCTGGCCTTTGATTTCGGTACTTCATCTTCATCTTCAAGCACTGTATTTTTTGCTTTTGCTTTAACATGTTTCTTGTTCCCGCAAACACATTTTCCCTTTTTTTAGGCATATTCGTCTTAGTGCATTCATCCTCTGACTCATCTGATATTACAAAGATCTCAGTCTCCTTTTAGTGCCACTGCGGAGCTCACGTGATGACGATGGTATTTTGTCTTGACGCTTATCTTTATTTAATGTAGTCCCATTGCTGTCATGTGACTCCTCTTTCACAGGCACCAGTTCACATGAAAGTTTGCCAGATGAAACTTTATTATTCTGTGACTGCAAAGATAAACATTTTGAAAATTAGACACATCTCTAAAATCTGAAGTGTGTACATTGTTAAAAAAGCAATCACCTTTCTATCTGGCATGTTTTGCTTCTTCATTAACACAGTGTCCACCTCATCATCCATTAAGGAATTCTGAAAATGGTAAAAAGTTAATGCAGCTTTACCTCCTCAGCTTTATTGTCCAAATAGAGCATCTCAAGCCTATCATCAGGCACAAATGTTCTTTTAACGGCATAGTTTTGTGTGCCAAATGTGAGATTATTATCATTGAGCTTGAATCTAAATATGAGTCTTTTTCCACGTAATTGTTGAATAATGTTTGGCGCTTCTTCCGATTTCCCATCCTGTGTGTCCAGCAGATTAGATGCAGATGTATTAAGCAATCTTGCAGCCTCCTCATCAAATAAAGTGCAACTTGTAGTAGATGTATGGTCACTAATTTGGAGTCGAACACGGTACCTAACACATGATTCCTGGTAGTGGAGAGTAAATATAATATAACATTTTTTCATATTTTAGTAATATAATATGCTTACTATGGTGTGACCTTTTCTGGATATATACCACAACTCTTGCAATAATAATGGTCACTAATTTGTGGCACTTATCACATGACATGTACCACCATTGAATATTTTCTTGCAAACGATCCACTGTAGCTATGACAGTGAACACAAAATCCTAAAAAAACAACATTAGCATTTGGGTGGGGTGTGGGATTAAGAGGCATATATAAGCACAATATGGTTTCATTGTAACTAATATTAAATGAATTGTCCATGCAGGTCTTATCGCGTATCACGAAGATTGATGATATCATTTATTGGAATTTTGATGCGTTACCTGGTCTGGCTGGTTTCCGTGCCTCATTGCAGTAAGTTCTTCTAATGTTCTCCTCCTATAAAACATCTGTTCTTCTAGTGTTCCTTGATTACTTCTATCTATACTGCCCATCTTTGGTAAGGTTTCTTCGGCTGAGTTCCTGCACATGTATGAAGTAAATAAGAATATACAACCTTTAATCAACCTGACTTAGTAATTATGAGTGAAAATATATAAATCGGTGGTGTTTCATACCTATCAAGAAGTTCTTGTGTTTCTGGTATATCCAGATCTATATATATATCCTTGTGGCACTCATTGACTTTAGGCACAAACCTATTTAATCATTCAGTTAGAATTTGTAAATGATAAGAATAGCATGTAAGATTTATGCACTTACCATTGAATCTCTGCACCATCGTTGATGTGATAATAAGGACAGTTTGGCTGCCGATTACATCCTCGGTCAAAAAATAAGCAAACTTTTCCCACAACGTGATTCTGATTTTATCACCCCTAAAGAATATAATCTAAGAAGTTAGTGTTAACCACATGGGGGAGGTTTAGTTAAATTTGAGACATGCATATGCACTTACTCTGGCATTAGGATTTCAATCTCGTGGATATATGAAGGTTGTGGGTTCCTTTTTGTTATTCTTGTCTCCACTGGCTTCATTTGAGTTAGTAGTCCAATGACATCTGCATATTTGGAGATTATAGTGATATAAAAATTAGAAATATCCATTATTTGGAGGTCGTAATTACATCCACAAACATACCTGAGCATTGTGTATCTTTTTCCGCCCTTTCTTCTAGTGTGTCCATGGTAGCAAACTCAAAGCAATATTTCGGGAAAACTTCCGAAGATCCTTTTATTTCCTTTACCTTTGTATTGTATGCAAAATATATTTTAATTTCATTGCTCACTGGCCTATATTTTGTGGATTCCGCGACCTTAAAATTGCTGAATGCATAAATAGACTTTTCATTGATCTTTGATCTAAAAGTGTCTATAAGATTCTTCCAGATAGTAGCATGGATTGTAGATAGTAGCATGGATTGTTTCATCCTGTTAAAAGAATCAAATAGGGTTAGTAAGTTGCTTCATCCGACAGAAAAATTCTAATTTAATATATTAGAAAACAGACCTGCTCATCCATCAGTATCATATCTAGGCTAATAAGCTCATCGGTCGTAGGATTCACTGAATCCCACATTCTCATTACTTTCACTTGAATATTCCAATTCTGTCCCCTTGTAGTTAAGTCGCTCAACTTCTTGTATGCCATATTCTTATATCTTCAAAACTAACAGGGAACAATTTATCAATTGATATAGTATTTATGAAGATTCTATCCATCAAAAGTAAGCTTGTGAAATAACAATTACCAAATCTGATGATTCAGGCTAGATTTGCTTTGGCGTCAATTCTTTCGACTTAGATTGGAGCAGGCGTCGCTTCGTCGGGCGCTGAGCGTGCTTTCGCGTGACTATGTCAGGCGTCGAGTGAAGCGGCTGGAGGTGGCTTTTTCGTCTGGACGTTGAGTCGCGTGTGATGTGTTCAAGTCGTCGTGGTCGTTGGCTTCTAATTGTTTGGTGGGTACTTGTGCGTTCGTGTGTACTTATTTATATACTTTTAGGTGTCTTGGATTGTGGTGGCTGAGACCGGCTGCAAATCAGATGCCAACACCATGTGCAAATCAGACTTATGCACCGTGTGCAAATCAGACTTGTTTTATTTGCATGTATTTGTTCCTGATCTGGAACTTTCCTCGCGTGAGGTGGTTGTCCTTGTTTGTTAATAATAGGCTCCTTATTTGTTTAGGTTAGAGTAATATTTTTTTTGCTTATCATTGATCCATCGACGGGAAGTTCTTTATCTACTATATTATTTTTTTGGAACCTATGTGGAGTACTTCAACGTGGCATGTTCTGCTATATGTACACGTATTATATTCTTACGTAATGCTTTCATATTTTAATCTCAGCCGTCAAGACATAAAATCAAGGATCAAGATAATTTAATCTATGTGGACGCGCGTGGTGGCTTGTTTGCCTATTGTTTTAATTAAATAATAATAGATAATAGATGCCGAACTTGTATACAGTCCGGCCAGGGCCCATCCAGGAGTGTCGTCTTCGGACGGGTCCTTGAGTGAGTCAGCAATGAACTCACTCCCGACGGCCACGTCTCCTCGCCCTGCGAACGACACGGAGGTGTTGTCCCGAAGGCTCCCGACGATGGCAGAGGTGGCCCTGGAGGCGCCTCAGGGCGGCGTCCCAGGCGTCGGACTCGCGGGGTTCAAGGTCCCCGTGGATCGTGTCGATGAGAGCCACGGCAAGCCGGGCTCTCAGCCAAACACTGTTCCGGAGCCTTCAGTGGTTCCGGACTTAGGCGGGCAGTCCCTCGTTATGGAGGGAGGGCCGTCTATATCAAGGAATTCCGTTGCGCCCCAGGCGCCGGATTGTCTGCTGGAAGCGCTTCGAGGCGCTTCCCTAGATGAAGAGCACCGTACTCTCATGAGTGCGGTGATTCAGAAGGTTTCGTCCGCCAAGAGCGGACTAACCGAAGCCTGCACCAGCCTCCTAACAGGCTTTGAGGTAAGCAGTAAAATGTGTAAAATCACCACCCGATAGGTAGTAGCCCCTGATACTCTGTTTGGTGTTCGGAAAGAAAAAACCAAACGGAGGGTCAATTATAATCCGCAGGAGTCTAACAATAAGTGTCAATGTAAATAAACAGGTTGTGCTGCTGGCCGCTGCTGCTCGCATGGCCGAAATCGACGGCCTGACGCAGGATTTAGAGCGGGCACAGGGAGAGCTCGGCCTCGCGAGGAGGCAGCTCGAAGAGCACAAAGGTGAATGATTCCCCTCTCTTATATAATAAATAGCAAATAAAATTTGATTATGCTAACGACGAGACGTCGTGATGTGGTACCAGAGGCCGCCACCGAAGTGGCGTCTCTCAAAAAGGCGTTGTCCGAGGCCGAACACAAAGCGACCTTGGAACTCAAGGAGCACAAAAAGCAAGAGACCCAAGTGGGCGAGGTACAAGAAGAGCTATAGGAGCTCGGCAAGAAGCTCGAGTCTGCGGAGCGGGAGCTTAAAGCAAAGGAGGCCGAGCTTGCAAAGGCCCTTATAAATACAAAAGACGCCAAGGCCGAAGACGAGAGGGCTCAGCAAGAGATCTAGGAGGCCAAGAAAATAGCGGCGGGTAAGAATTTTTTTATGCAAAGCAAACATGTGGAGGATGCGTTTCTTTTACTTACTCGAATCCAGAGCTCTCCAGGGGCATTCACAGACCTGCCATGCAGCGTATCGGATGCCGCGGAGTTCTACCGTGCCCAAGAGGGGAGCTCGACGGAGAAGTTGTTCTGGTCCCAGTATGCTGGGGCCGAGCATGCAATGCCTCTGAGTGACCAACTGAAGCAGTTGGTCAAACTCCACAAGGCGGCCGAAGTGGCTATGAAAGATCTAATAGTCCGGATATGGCCTGACGAGCTTCTGCCCACCAGCTACTTCGGCCTGATCAAGTGAATGGTGGATTCCTGTCCACGACTGGAAGTCATCAAGCGATCCATTTGCATTGAGGGTGCCCGTCGGGCCCTTGCCCGCGCCAAGGTGCATTGGGGCAAGCTGGATGCGGAGAAGCTGGTGAAGGATGGGCCACCAGAGGGCAAGCCGCATCGCGTCCCCGAGAAGTATTATGATGGCATTATGAAGGGTGCTTGCCTCGTGGCCGATGAATGTAGCAAAGACATAATTTTTGAATGAATTCACTTTTGTCATGATTGTAATTTAAAGACGAAGTTACTTGCACTATGTAGCGCTTTTGTGATTTAAAATATTACCTTCTATGTGGCTGTTTATCAAATTCTGAAAGTAGGCCAGTCGTCAGCTTCCGCCCCTGTGTACCTAGTACTGGGTTGTTCGTGGAAAACCCGGACACTCTTTATCCAAATGTTTGATCCCTTAAGGAGGTGTCCGGCGCAGCGAACCAGGCAATCGGACTATACAGCTTTATAACATTCACTTAGCCATAGAAGTATATGATTTAAAACTTCGGCGAAGCCCCTAGGATCCGGAAGGCCGAATTGGGGCACTATACACGCCTATATCAGACAAAGCCGAATTAACGCCTAAAGCAGAAAAATCTTTAAGGATTTTAAGACCTCTCGAACAGCGACCAGTCTCTCGCCACATCATGTCAGATAGTTTTGTGCTTTCTCTACTGAGGTGCTCGTCTGGAAGAACCAGGGCACAATCGCAGTAGTTCTCCCTGCGGTACCTTAGCCGAATTAACGGAACGTAAGGCACCAAAGCGAGGGAGCCGTGCTATCCCAACCGTAACCCAAGACATGATTCGGAGCTGATGCATATAATGCTATAAGTTCGGGGTGCCGCACTGTTGAAAGTGTTCGGACTTGACTTGCCGTATTATGGGGTACCATAAGAAGCCCCTGGCAAACTACACGTACCAAAGTGTACGGATGCAAAATTAAATAGACATTTATAAAAAATGCTCAAATAAAAATAAGTAAGCTGACGCTATTTGTGGTCTCCCATTGATGAATAATACATTTAAGCGTATGTTTACAATGTATGCACTAGGCGGAGACAAATAGGATTATTTGACATATCCTATCCAGGGGCAGGCTACGTACAGATAGATAAAGCAGAAACAACGATCATTAATAGATTCCACATGGGTGTTTCCTATTGTGCCCAAAGCCTATTGCCTCCTGGGTTTCCTCTCCTATGTAAGTCCGACCATCCGGCTATTCTGGAGAAGCTGCACTAAAGCAATGTCCTTAAGGGTAAAAGGAAAGGTTATGAAGGAATACCGTACTGTTGACTGAGCCCCTGATACGCCTCCGCCTGTGCCCATGGTATTTTGAGTGTGTAATTGTGTACGCGTGGCATGAATGCTGCTTTGATGGGATTTGATCGGAGGCCGGACTGCTAGTCCTGCTCTTGTCATGCCTTCTGATCTTGCTGCGGGGTGTTCTGCCCTCGCTTGACGGAGCTTGAATTTGTCGTTGCCGGATTGGTGGTGTGCCGGAGGAGGCCGCATTGTATTTCTGCCGCAAGTGCTGCAGTATGTTCTTCTGTACGGAGAGAGCGGTCCATATTCCCATTGACTATTATGACCCCGCGCGGGCCTGGCATCTTGAGCTTGAGGTATGCATAGTGTGGTACCGCATTGAATCTAGCGAATGCGGTTCGTCCGAGCAGTGCGTGGTAACCACTGCGGAAAGGGATGATATCGAAGATTAGCTCTTCGCTTCGGAAGTTATCCGGAGATCCGAAGACCACTTCCAATGTTATAGAGCCCATTCCGCGGGCCTCTACTCCAGGAATGACACCTTTAAAGGTGGTTTTGGTGGGCTTGATCCTTAAAGGATCGATGCCCATCTTCCGCACTGTGTCCTGATAAAGCAGGTTCAGGCTGCTGCCTCCGTCCATAAGGACTCTTGTGAGGTGAAATCCGTCTATAATTGGGTCTAAAACCAATGCGGCTGAACCGCCATGTCGGATGCTAGTAGGATGATCCCTACGATCAAAGGTGATCGGGCAAGCTGACCATGGGTTGAATTTGGGGACGACTGGCTCCATCGCATATATGTCCCGTAGTGCTCGCTTCCGTTCCCGCTTGGGGATGTGGGTGGCGTAGATCATGTTCACCGTTTTCACCTGGGGGGAAATTTCTTCTGCCCCCCCCCATGTTCGGACGCCGGGGCTCATCGTCATCGTCGCTGTGCAGCCCCTTGTCCTTGTTTTCGGCGTTTATTTTTCCGGCCTGTTTAAAGACCCAACAGTCTCTGTTGGTGTGGTTGGCTAGCTTGTCTGGGGTGCCATGAATTTGGCATGAGCGCTCCAGTATACGGTCCAGACTGGACGGTCCTTGATTATTGCGCTTGAATGGCTTCTTCCGCTGACCGGATTTCGATCCGCTGAATCCGACATTGACCGCCGTATCCTCGATGATGTCGCTGTTGTTCCGTCGCTTGTGTCTGTTGCGCCGTGGCTTGCCATTATTGTCCCGGACATCTGAAGTTCCAGAATGTGGCGTAGTGCTACTGCAAGCCAACCAGCTGTCCTCGCCCGCGCAAAAGTGGGTCATTAGTGTCGGAAGAGCTGCCATGGACTTGGGTTTCTCCTGGCCGAGGTGTCTGGCGAGCCACTCATCACGGATATTATGCTTGAAAGCCGACAGGGCTTCGGTGTCCAGATAGTCGACTATTTGGTTCTTTTTAGTTAGGAACCGGGTTCAGAATTTCCTGGCTGATTCTTCGGGCTGTTGAGTAATGTGGCTCAACTCATCGGCATCCGGAGGTCGCACATATGTGCCCTAGAAGTTGTCAAGAAACGCGTCTTCCAGATTTTCCCAACTACCAATGGAGTTTGTGGGCAGGCTATTTAGCCAATGCCGGGCAGGTCCTTTGAGCTTAAGGGGAAGATACTTGATGGCATGTAGATCATCTCCACGGGCCATGTGAATGTGGAGAAGGAAATCCTCGATCCATACCGCGGGGTCTGTGGTGCCATCGTATGATTCGATGTTTACGAGTTTAAACCCTTCTGGGAATTCATGATCCATCACTTCGTCAGTGAAGCATAGGGGGTGTGCGGCGCCTCTATGTCGGGCTATGTCGCGGCGCTGTCCGGCTGTGTCTGACTAGTTGTATTCGGCCCGGCCGGATTTGTTGTTAGTGTATTCGGTATGACGGTCATCGTCATGTGCTTTGGTGCGCCCCCGTGATCCGTAGATCGATCTTGGTTGTCCTGCCACGTTATCCAGTTTATCGCGCAGGTCTTGAGTATTGCCCCGGGCCATAGTAAACCGGTGCGGGGTACGGGCTGGTATTTTGGCTGATATGCCGTTTTGTCCCGACCTCAAGGCTGTCGGTCAGCCGTGGGGCGCTCGAGTCCGTATTCCTCGGCTGCCAGGACTTCTATCCATCTGTCTGTGAGCAGATCTTGATCAGCTTGGAGCTGCTGCTGCTTCTTCTTCAAGCTTCTCGCAGTGGCAATAAGCCAGCGCATGAAGTGCTCCTGCTCTGCGGGGTCTTCGGGTACGCCGAACTCGTCGTCGCTGAGGCTAATCTCGTCTTCGGAGAGGGGCATGTAGTTATCCTCCTCCGGATACCCGTCCGTCACCTGTTCATCTGGGCTGTCATGCCCGTCTTCCTATTCGGCCTGCTCGAAGGCGGGCCGTTCGGGGTTGTATTCATCGTCGGCGCCGTCCGAATTATTATTGTCTCCGGTGCCGGTATTGCCTTGGCGGGGCTTGGAGCGGCGCTGACGATGCCCATGCTTTGCTTTCTTCTTGGAGGGATTATCCTTCATTGCCTCATCGCCATTGGTTTCTTTCGGAGTGTCAAACATATATATATATCATATGAAGAGGTGGCTGTCCACTGCCATGTGAGCGGTGGCTCCTGTATGTCTCCTGCATCGTCGTCCATACCGTCGATGTCTTCGAAGTCAAAGTCGAGCACGTCGGTTAAATCATCTATCGTGGCAACAAAGTGGGTGGTGGGTGGGCAGCGAATTCCTTCGTTGCCTGCTTCCCGCTCCAGCCGGACATAGTTCGGCCCAGAGTCTCCTGACAAAGAGAGAGACTTCAATGAGTTCAGCATGTCGCCAAAGGGTGAGTGCTAAAAGATGTCCGCAGCGGTAAACTCCATTACCGGAGCCCAACCTGGCTTGGCTGGCTCGAGAGTGAGCGGACCAGGACCAACAGCCGGATATGAGTCCGGGGGTCCGGGATTACAGGACTCCATAGTGGTGGGACCTGTGTGCGGTTCTACCACCGATAAGTGTGCGGCCTGCGGAGCGGGGTCCAGCCCTCCGTCCATAGGCAACGCAACCTGCCCTGGATTTACATCCAAAGCTGCTTCGGGGATGATGTGCCGGGCACCGTCCGACAGCAGGTCTAGGCCGTGCTCGTCGTGGCTGTCCGGCGCTCCTGGCGCAGACTCGAATCCGTCGAAGATCAAGTCTCCGGGGATATCCGCTGTGTAGTTCAAGTTTCCGAACCTGATCTGGTGGCCAGGGGCAAGCTGTCGATCTGCTCTAACTGGCCAAGCAAATTGGCCCGCAATGCAAAGCCGCCGAACACAAAGATCTATCCGGGAAGAAAAATCTCACCCTGGACCGTGTTGTTGATGATTGAAGACGCCATTAAGCCTCGAAGCGACGGCATAGAGGAACTCTCAATGAAAGCACCAATGTCGGTGTCAAAACCGGCAGATCTCGGGTAGGGGGTCCCGATCTGTGCGTCTTAGGCTGATGGTAAAAGGAAGCAAGGGACACAATGTTTACCCAGGTTCGGGCCCTCTAGATGGAGGTAAATCCCTACTTCCTGCTTGATTAATATTGAAGATATGTGGAATACAAGAGTAGATCTACCACGATATTGTAGAGGCTAAACCCTAAGAGCTAGCCTATGATGGTATGATTGTAATTGTGATCGGCCTTCTAAGGACCATGCTCTCCGGTTTATATAGACACCGGAGAGCTAGGGTTTACATGGAGTCGGTTTACAAGGAAGGAAACATAATATCCGGATCCCCAAGCTTGCCTTCCATGCAAAGGAGAGTCCCATTTGGACACGAGCCGAAGTCTTGAGTCTTGTATCTTGATGCTTCTATAGTCCGGATGATGTATATAGTCCGGCTGTCCGGATACCCCCTTATCCAGGACTCCCTCAGCCGCCATGGAGATGTCGCCCGCGGCGCCGGCTTCAAGGTATCCGCTCCATGGGGGTGCCGGATGGAGCACCGTCGGCGCCGGGAGGTCGAGTTAAGGAGAAAGTGCGATGTGATGAGTGTACAACCTCTTTGGTGGCGCCGAGTAGGCTTCGGCTTCGTCCGAGGAGTCGGTGAGGATGCTGCAGTTCCGGTGGAGCAGGTTAAGGCGGCGCTGTGGGGATGGAGAGCAGCCACGATAAACAAGGCAATCATCGGAGCAGATCCTTGGAGGTGGAGGACGGGTCGGCTGAATCGGCGGGACGGCGAGATGGACGACGGATTCTCATCCGGGGAGGTGGACGAGGCACTTCGAGCTGTTGCGGTGGACGACGTCGTCGGGGAAGAGGCTCCGGCTGGGCAGCGGTGACATGGCGGATGGAGGAGGGTGGGGTTTCGCGGCTGGAGCGGAGAGGTTATGGCGGCCTGGGATTTCGAATGGCGAAAAGGGGGCGATGGGAGGGGGTGAAGCATGACTTAGGTACGCGCTTGTCCAAAATGTAGGGTGTGTTACAAAAGTACCCCCCACCTATTTGAACTAGCGGCCCTTTCGGCTCAGGGTTAGAAGGGGGATTTCGCATGTCGGGATTTGGCAGCTGGAGGGAGTTTTCACGCGCATTGTAATTTCGGGATAGCAAGGCGCAAGTTGTGAAGGCGCCAGCTTTGAGAGCACGATATCTGAATTTTCAGGATATAACAAGACACGGGATGAATTTTAGGGACAAGCCTAACATGTAGTAATATTGTATTTGTACGTACCAAATCAATTCACACTTCCCTCAACCAAAAAGAAAACGAAAAAAATAAAACTATTCACACCACACAAAGAGTGAGTCTTGCCCCGTTTTACTATACAAATGCTATTCAAAGCTATGTCCGATTAAATTTTTTCGCTTGCTGTATAATGCATGTAACCTACTCATACCAACATTTTAGTGCATTCCAAATGTCTATACTACCGCTGCAATTCGAACTAAATTTGAATTTGTTTCTATATTTCAATAAGAATCTACAATCATGATTGTTGCCAACTTCAACCATCATTAGTGTATTACCTTAATAACACACCACATGATTACTATAGAGATAGATATGAACTATGTGTACTACATGAACTCGAATTTTATTTTTTGAATACACTTGATGTTTATTCCAAATAATAGTACATTTGATGTACTAACTATATATTCATAATCTAAACCATGTTCCATACGTACACCGTGTTTATCACACAAAGTATAGTGCCCCGCCCCCTACATTATGACAAGTATTTAGACCTGAGTTGCAAAAGCCACACATTAGCCCAAATTATAATCAATGTTCTACATTATGATATATTCTTCAAGTATCTGTATCCACTTTTTTATAATAAATTATGATCTTTGTTCGTCTTTTACACCTTCATGATCCTCTTCTATTTATAGCTAGCTAGTGCTAACTTTCTATCGTGCATGCACACGCCCGCCCCCCTCACACACCCTTAGCGTCCCCTCCATCACGCATGTTCATTATTTCTCTTTAGGTCGTCCACCAGCGGTGTGTGTAGGCCCCCGGCTCCTTCTTTCTGGCACACACCGGTCGATATACCTCTCTAGCCAAGTGTGCCTACAACAAACACATATATACTTCCCCTCTTCTCTTCTCATCGTCCATGCCCCCATATGTCCAATACGATTCCACACAGGTGCACACTCCCGCCCCTCTTTTCATTTATCACATGATCGCACACTCCTCCCCCCTCGACATGGTAGGCCTCTCGCACCACCTCCTAGCCACACCCTCTCCCCATGTCTGCCTCTCCGGACCTTATTTGCTTCTAACACATGCAGGCGTGTATATGAACTGATCTCCCTACATATAGCCAGGTCGACTATAATTTGTTTTCACCAAGCACTGATACACTTACCTCGCTAGTTATGTCTCCCCTTTTCTCGGACACACGACGGTTGATCTTCCTATGTAGTTACGCATGCTTACCACAACCATATCTTCTCCCCTCATCATCCTTGAATACCTCCCGACCCGTCTCTCACACGCATGTGCATAGACAAACAGACATCCCCCGCCCTCTCTTATTGATATTGCACTCATACCCTCCGTTTGTCTAGCAGGCCTCTCCCACCATTTGTGAGACACCACTCCACCACCAACCCTCTGACGCTCTACCTTTTTCTTTTTCTCAACCTTATTCCTCTGCTACACATATCCATGGATGTCGATCGATCTCCCTCAATACATACTAGGTCTCTCTCCTTCCCCACACATA
>NC_057798.1:430451436-430487453 GCF_018294505.1 Triticum aestivum | reverse complement strand
TAGGTAGGTATCCATGCCAGGGAGAAGAATTGCACCTCTTCCCTCTCAAATTCCAGTAGGCCAGCCGCCCTGTATCTTTGACGTGGGCAAACACAAATTCGATGGCACTCTTTATCGATCGTGCAGCCACACACTTCATCCCTGTTTTCAATTCTGTCAATATCTCACATCCATGACTCCATTTCACACACATTGCATATGTTACGATTTTCTGATTGAGATATCATCAACACATTGCCTCTGTTTCACACAAACCATCTCTCTCACACCCACCCACGTACGTACCTGCACCTAAAGAAGAAGTGCACGCAGGATGCACGTACTCACATCTCGTTCCCGGCCACACCAGCACGGGTACACGGTGGAGTTCGTTTCTGTATGAAAAGGCAGACCACGTGATAATTTGATGCGTGTAGCGGTTGTTTACTCGAAGGAGGGTTGGGTACCATGCCTAGAATATAAAACGATTGCCGTGGGGAAAATAAAAAATGGGTTTGTTTCTCGTCACACCATCTCACACAAGGCCGCCGTGGCCTCTCTCTCTCTCAGCGTAGGTCAGTGATCCGGCCGCATCCCGTCCGCCGGCGGAAAGGGAGGATGTGCATCGTCTCTCCGTTCGACGGTGTTGAGGCAGATGACCCCGATCTGCGGTACCCGCCATTCTCTCTGACCAAGCTCCGGCACGGTAGGGCCTTCACCACTTGCTCGCTGCTGCAGTATGGGCAGATCCTGGCCGCCGGCGCCCTCCTAGTAACACCCCTACGACCCTCAGGTACGACTTCCTCCGGCCTTGCTCCACTGCCCATCTTCCCACGTTGCTGCATGTGGATCTTCTTTAGTTGTTTGCTTAAATCGTATCTCAGCCGGCGTACTTTCCATCTTGCAATCTCGTCCTCAAACCATTTTTGATAAACCACCATGTGTTATCTTTCCCTTTTTACATGGAACATGCTTCTTTGTTGTCGGCGTATGTGTCTTCAACTCGTGTTATTGGGCAGTAGTTGTTTCCTTTCGACCTCCTTTTGCAAACAGGGCTATCCATTCTCACCTTATTGCTATTTGCGGCCTTTTGGTGAACTGCACAAATCACTTTTCTGAAGAGCGTTTTGTGCAGTTCCGCCAAAATGTCACACGGGCAACGTTTTTACATTTTTGTGGGACTGCGGAAAGGGAGATTGGTTTTGCTATCCTCCTTATCCAACTCCATGCCTAATCTTCTCCAACAAGAAGTTAGTCCTAAAGAGAGATCGTAGAGGTGATCGGCTTCTATTTATGTGTGTTATGTTTCATCATCTAGTTCCAGTATTATTGTAATCACACTGACTGGATATCTTTGCAAACAGGGATGGTCGCTCGATTTTAGTGGAGCTGCGCAAAATGATCGGATTGTGGTATCCTTCATACACCTCTTTTTTGGCTATAGAGCTGGGTGAAACTAGCTGCCAAGCAATGAACACTGTGCCAAGGAAATGGAGCCATGCCTACGAACATCATCGATCAATTATATATTTTTTTCTTTATTTGTACACCTTCTCACAACTTTGTCTTCAGTTGTGATGTGAATATTGGCACTGATCTGCGAACTATTGAGATGCATTAGCCATGGTAGTTTCATTTGTATTCGATGGAATGTTGTAACGAGATAATCTCGAGGCAAGACACATGAATCCTAAGTTGAAACCTTTTTTTTTCCTGCGGGAACCAAAGTTGAAACCTTCATAGCATCACAGTACAATTTCATCAAAATTATGCGTACATATAAAAAAATCCTGAAGGATTGATAGTAATGCCAGAAACAATTCAACTTCGTTTCGCCGACATGTTGGACATCCTTCATCCGGCTCCACCTGCCATGCAGCAATATTGAGTGCACAACACAACTTCAGGGAAAGATTCACCCCGGTCGTTGCACCGCAGTAGTAATGACTAGTGAGCAGTCAAATCACAGAGCCCCACCTTCGCCACAGTAAGTTGCTCGGACGAAGCAACCATCATTTCTCTGTTCCTTGAATCCGCTGGTACTCCCATATTCCCAGAGTAATAAGTGCTCGGGCGAATCAACCATCACTATATCCGCTCACGTGTGATGACCATAGGAGCTATCCATTCAGATTGCATGTTAAAAAAATAAAGGTCGATAACTAATGCGGCAAACTTTCAAAAAAAAACTAATGCGGCACCTCGGGCCAACGCGGCCAGATCGCATTTTGCACGAGAAATTACACACCATGTTTCATTGACATGTGGCCCCGTTTCAACATATCAGTGAGACGACGGGGAGTAGTAGGAGTATTTCCGAACGGACGTGTAGGCCGGGGCTCCTCTTCGTGAACCTTGGCAAACTGGCAACTGTCCACCGACTCTTCGCCTTTCCCTCTCGATTTGGAACTGCTGTCGCACGCTCTTCCTCTCCCTCCTCCATTTTCCTTTAGCCCTTCACCCTTTCTTCTGCCATTGTTCGATCGTCTTCTCCATGGAGGGAACAGGCCGGAAATGACCCCGTTATTCTTTCCCCGATCTGAAAGATGACGTGGTGGAGGAACTCATTGATCTGTGCGACGTCATCACCTCGGCTAGCATGGCAGGTTCGTTCAACGCCATTCTCGACTCAACTAATAACATCATTACAAGGAACCCAAGAGTCAAGGAGCGGTTTGATCTCCCCTATCTTCTTCGCCGTGACCCTGATGACTGGCGCCGGCACGATGGAGGCCTCGCCCTGTGCAAGTTGATGCCGCTTGATAATGATACATATGATGTTAAGATGCCATCGCTTGAGGGCAAGGCTTGGGGAGGCGCAAATGGAGATTGGGTTGTTTACATTGGGTCCAACTGCAAGTGGGAACTTGTGACTGTGTACACTCGTGACCGGGTTCCACTTCCAAAAAAACTCAGCAGACTGCCCAGAGGTTGAGCACACCGGTATTATACGCACGTTCAAATACGATCATGGTGATTGTCTTCTACGGAAGATAGCAATTTGTCGAGTTCCCAACCACTCTTGGAATTGCAACAATTATGAAGTTGTTGCTATCTTCGACAAGCTTGTTGCCATCCTTGGTGGTTTGAATCGATGGATATTGCTCAAAAATCAGTTTCTATACACGGATGTGTACTGTGATGCAATTCAATATGAGGGTCTTGTGTTTGCTTCCAGCGCTCATGGCACTGCTTTTGCATGGGATCCTCGTAGTTTCAGTACGTTTGTCTTCCACCGTAATTATAATTGTTTCATCCACATGCATGCGGGTTAGAAAGTCTCCCTTTACTAATTAACCTTCTTCTTGTGTTTCCAAGGTCCTATGAACATTCCACCACCTATACTTGAAAATTTTTATAACCAAGGGGGAGATGGCGATGGTGATGATCACGAGCATGAGGACGAGCAAAACGTATATACTCAGTGGCGCCTGGCAACTAATTCTGATGGATCGCCTCTTCTTATGTGTATACAGCCCACTGATGATGTTACTACTGAGGGAGCACGTGTTGTCTCCCATGGTCGCACTCTCCGGACCTATTCCAACACCTGTTGCATGGTATTTGGGATGGATACTAGTGTGCTAGCTCCAACACCTTCTCCCTGGTACAGAATTGATAGTCTTGGAGAAAACTCGCTCTTCCTTGGACAAAACTATCCGATGATGGTGAAAGGCGATCCAACTGCTGTTGACACAACGTTACTAGTACCATTTATGAGAAGCAACTGTGTCTATACCTTGGACATTAGGGTGGTTCCCTACCCTGGTACTGATATAGTAGGCCGCTTCAGCCTGGATGATCAGTCCTGCATTGGTCTCGATATCGACAATAGATGGCCCGTCTCAGAGAATCACTTGTGGTTCAAAGCAAGTGTTTCCAACGCCGAGGAATGGTTGAGTTGAAGTTCATTTCATTGCTTGTTATTTGTTGTGTGGTGAAAACTTTAGTATTTATAATGTATCCTCATTGTCGATGTGGGTTGATGACCTGTTGTATGTAATAAAATGATATGCCTGTGATAAACTTACTAAATTTATGAATGACTTTCGAGTTGCTTCTGTGAGTGAGTGGTGCGACGAGGCAAAAAAATATTTTCCGAATGCATAATTGTACATGCATTGCAACAGGTTATCGGATGAGGCCAATCAACAATAATAGTACACTATTTGTACTAGCTTCACATGCGTCGCGCGTCGTGCGGGTGTTTTTACTGTAGCCATATTGTACGTAACCAGCACCTCGAATCCTCGATACTACTCCCTCCGTTCCTAAATATTTGTCTTTCTAGACATTTCAATAAGTGACTACATATGGAGCAAAATGAATGAATTTACACTCTAAAATATGTCTACATGCATCCGTATGTGGTAGTCCATTTGAAATGTCTAGAAAGACAAATATTTAGGAACGGAGGGAGTAGTACTATATAAGTAAGTAGTAGGAGTAGTAGGGTGGCATGGGCCAGAACAAGCATTCACGTCCAGGAGTAAGGCACACGCCACCAACACGACTTCCATCTGACACCATATTTCTTGGAGTCTGTGCTAGAGCAATCTCTTCAACCTCATCGTTTCTCTAACTCAGCCATCGCGCGGCGGGCGAGGTGGGGGTTTGCCGATAGTCGGTTTCCTCAACTGCGGTCCCACTTGTAAGGCCAACTCCAATGCTCTATCAATATATGGATGTACTCTTATTCCCAATACAAAAACTTGCATCCATTCTACTCCCTCCGTTGCACAATACATGCCTTCTATTTGTCAAAATATATATGTATCTATACATGTTTTAGTATATAGGTACATCCATTTTTGGACAAATGGAAGTCAAGTATTTTGGAACGGTGGGAGTACACAATAAAATTTTTAAGTTAGCACAACTAGTCTAATCCGAGAGCACAACCGAAGATTTGGTCGGGTTCTTCCTCCTTTTGCCGACACGTGGGACATCCAGCATCCAGGTCGTGTCATGAAAGAAAATAGAGTGGTAGTTGAAGCCACGAGATGTGCATCTTGGGTTAAACTGTAAATAGAATCTTACTACTCTTGAGTAACTCCAAAAGCGGCCACCGAAGATCTTTATTGGATTTTTTTTTCATGTGCCAGCACGTCGAGGTGAAAGATGTGCAGGTTCAGTGGGTCCTCTTGCGTTTTCACTGACATGTGGGGCCGCATGTGAGCAAACAGACGATGGGCTCCGCACGTCCGCTGGCTGGGTGAGAAGAGAGATAGAGGAGGGTTGAGCACGGACTCCAGGAAATTTGTTCTACGTAACCAGCACCTTGATATTCGCGTGTGGTTGTTTCTAGAATAAAAAAGGAGGTACCCCTACTTATGTTACTCCCACTACGCCTAGCCTAAGGTTAGTAGGTGACCTTGTGCTTGGCTCTTCGCCTCTTCCGGAAGTCGATCGTTCTACAGTAGTGCTTCTGGCAATCTGACACCAAATGAACTGTTGGACGTCCACCGCTTGTAAGCAAAAGTTTCTCCTCGTGTTGCGAGCAACCGTGCACGCGTTGGCGAGGGAGAAGGTGTAATCAAGCTTCTCGTTATTCTGCGAGTTGACGGGACACATCAAAGTTATTTACTAGTAGTACGTACTCTCTTCAAAAAAGGGCTGACCATGTCATTGCTACCACCCCGTGCTTCGTCGTTGACTATGTGCACTATTCACGTGCCATCGATGAGAAAAAATATTGCGTAGGTGCCATCGAAGTGCACGACTCACTTATGAAAAAGGGTCCCCCCCCTGCCGCACGACTCACTTACGCACTTCTTATCTAATTATCTCCATTTTCTTGCATGACACGTGCACCTTGATGCTAGATGTCTCGCGTGTTGGGAAAAGGATGAACAAAGCTCATGTAAAAGAAAAGAGTTGAAGAGCATAGATTCCCGACGACCGAGGAGGAGCAAGGAACCTCACGGTGGAGCGTCTGCAATGAACCTTGCGCGTTTTCCCCTATTTTTGCCGCCTGCCCACCTATAAACAAATAAAAGAACATAAAATTTTTGCATGTAAAGGACGCATGCAGCCATGCATGTACACAAGCCAATGCACTAACTCCATCCGATCCAACTCATGCACATACGCGCACAGCATGGAGCACACAACGCACGTACAAAAGACGTGCATGCACACACGCTCAGCCGCAGAATGCACGTGAATAACACATGCATGCGCGCACACTCGGCTGCATGGAGGTGTGCGCCATCCGCGGCGACGTCCGGTTCATCGTGCTACGGCGAAGCTCGCACGCAACGACGCATACGCATCTCTTGCAGCACCTCTTTGCCGTTGTTGCTCAACTACTAGTCGCAGTCGGAGACAAAGACGACCGCAGCCTCGGCCTTAGAGCTAACACCAATGGAAAAACACACACTCTGCACGCACACAAGCACATACGGAGTTCCCATGACGTGGAGGTGGTGCGTCCCTAGTCGCCTCTACTCCTTCTGCGCATGTTGTCTATCAAGGTGGCTGCATGCTAATGATGATGTGGGTGAGATCTTCTGGGACTCAGATGATGACGAGGAAAATTATGAGACACAAGGTGATGTACACCGTCAAGGTCCACGGTCAAGGGGGTGCTAGTAAGTGCTTAGAGCAAGTACAATAGAGATGAGTCAGCGGACTATAAGGAATAAACTAGTATATTTCTGCTTAATTGGAGGAAAGAGAAGAGTAGAGAGAAGGTAAGCGGGCTCTTCATGAAGAGACAGCTCTAGCACGTGCTCCTAGGCACTTTGTGAGAATGAAAGGTGGGCCATAGAATAAAAAAGTAGTAGTACACTCTTTTGATCTACTATTTTGTACATGTTGACTATAAGATGGGCTGTAGATGACATGGCACCGGCTATACTATTAATGATCTTTAGGTGAGGTGCTAGATGCATTAAATGGCTTAGTAACTCAAGTCTTCAATGCATAGGTGCTTAGTTTATTGGTGCCACATCATATTTTATGCCTACGTGGTAGGCTTAGCAGCTATACATGGTGGAGCACTGGGAGAGGCCAAGGCTGGTCATAGTGGGGAGTAACTTGTACTGTAACATATTACTATGTTACTCTAAACATCTCTATAAACCGGAAAGGAGGGAGTAGTAACATAGACTAGTGTCATATGCAGAGTATGGGAGCCCATGACATTTCCCCGTCCGGACCGATCCCAAGTTGGCTTCTCACCTTCTTGGCCCAACAAAAACCGCTCCCCCTCCCGCGCATGCTTCCCGCCCGGTGCGAGCTAAGCCCGCCGCTCCACATTGATGGCAAGTCAGGGCGACGCGACCTCTCACTGCTTCCGCCATTAAAGCGGCGCGCCGACCGAGGGCACCGCCCGGCATTTCAGACTACCCAGTGGATAGTAACTTTAGAGAAAGTACTACAATTAGATGACATAAGCAGGCTATAAGGATTTAAATATAGTATTTGTGCTTAGTTGAAGGAGAGATAAGAGGAGAGAGAAGAGAAGCGGATTGTAAACGTTTAGCCGGTTGTACTCCAACATACTTTGTGAGACAAAAGGTGGGGCCATTATTAATGATATTGTATTTATACTAAAGGGACTAACGGACGCCTTAATTACTCTGTTTTTTTTTGAGACAAACCTTGGTGGGGCTATTATTGACTTTTTGAGCTATTATTGACTTGGACGTGGGGTTTGGGGGCAAAGGCCTACTATTATACTCGCACGACCGACCTGACATGCTCTACCCTAGCCGCCGCTGTATCATATGGTTTCGCACCGTTCCAGATCTTAGCGCCGCCACGCAATTCTTCTCCAGTCCTCCTTCCGGCGTGCACCGCGAGAAGGGACAACAGTCCTCCAAACCCCGCCTTTCGTGATCCTGTACGGGAGAGGGGCGATCAGGTTTTTGGGGAGCACACTCTTGTGATTGGTGCCAGCGACGACTTCCTCAACGACAGCCTTCTTCCCCGACCTCGGTAACCTCTTCATCAACGACAGACAACATCAACCACATCGGTTCTACTCTCGTTGTACAATATGTGATTCTATCCTCCTGGTTTATTCCGCATCATTACTTTGATGTTTGCAATTGTCGTCATGATCTATTTACTGTTGATTCGGATTAAATCTCATACTAAATTGCTCATATATTCAACAATCCAATCCAAAAACCTGATTACAGGCAATTTACTCCGAGTGGTTTTGCTACACTTTTGAAGCCGCCTACTTTTAAGGGGGTGCAATATAAAAGGTGGCGCACAAGAGCAGTATATTGGCTTCAGATCATGTACTGCTATGACGCCACTAAGGGTAAGCCTGAGGGCGATCTTAATCCTACACAGTAGGAAGCTTTTCGGAACATGGATACCCTCTTCAAAGCCTCCCTGCTGAGTGTTCTTGACGATTCCATTGTGGATTCATATATGTCGTTTGACAGTGGCAAAGACATGTGGGCTGCGCTCGAGGCCAAATTTGGGCCCTCGGGCGCTAGCAATGAGTTGTACGTCATGGAGCAATTCTGTGACTACAAGATGACTGATGAGCGCTCTGTTGTTCAGCAGACTCATGAGATACAGTCACTCTCTAAGGAACTTGAGTACTTTAAGTGTGTGTTGCCGGACAAATTTGTTGCTGGGACCATCATTGCCAAGCTTCCACCTTCGTGGAACGATTTTGCTACTTCTCTGAAAAACAAGAGACATGAGTTTTCTATTTTGGATCTCATTAGCACTCTTGATTTTGAGGAGAAGGTGAGAGCAAAAGACACA
Source organism: Triticum aestivum (assembly GCF_018294505.1). Taxonomy (NCBI): domain Eukaryota; kingdom Viridiplantae; phylum Streptophyta; class Magnoliopsida; order Poales; family Poaceae; genus Triticum; species Triticum aestivum. Next base: position 430,478,738 of record NC_057798.1, on the reverse strand, counting down.
CGTGCTCGGGTCACTGAGGGAGCTTCTAGTGCCCACATGGTACACGAGAAGAACTTCCAGCCCAACCAGCCCCAAAACAACAAGAACAAATCTCAGGGGAAAGGCAAGTTTGATGCAAAGAACAAGCCATCACATTCTACCAACTTCAAGAAGAATTCTCATAACAGGAAGGGATACAAACCTCAGTTTTGGTAGCACCACACAAATTTTATATGGCTGCATCTGCCTGCTGTCAGCTAACCTCATGGTGCTCCGGGTATTCCTACATTCGTAACTAGGTACAATGACCACCGCAAGATGAAATTAGCTTATTCATACGTTGACTTGCTGAATGCAGTGCGGAACGATCCTGTCATGTGTGGAGGAGCAAACAAGCAGTGCAGCCGAAGATGGAAATCAACCAAGGACTTATGAAATTATATGTAATCTTCCTCAGGTAGGTCAATATCCCCTTCGTCCAGATGATCGTGTTTTGTCATGCCGAGCTATTGATATGTGCTACTGTTTTGCAACACCGTTTAAGTATAGCTACTATTTTCCTATCTTTTCAGATTCAGGACAATGAATATGATTTCAGGGGAACTGCACAATATGGACCCATGTTGAGTCATCTCTATTACATCATGTGTTTGCTGCAAATGTGTCAGCATCAATTGCAAGATGAGGCAGCAAGCTAGCTGTGGAGTTGCCAACATGCTCAAAGTGCTCGCAACATTTTGAGAAGAAACAAGCATGCTCAAGAAATTAATGCGTGCGCAGGGAGGCCCTTTGCTCAGAGAAGCATCGACCGATTTTCTTTATTTCCACACCTTCTCACAGCTTTGTATACTGGTTATAGTATGGTGAATCATTGAGATGCATAGACATGTTGAACCTTTGTTCTTCTGAATGTTAGTTTAATGTGAGTGTCTGCATCCAGTACCGCATCCTCTAATTTGGTGGATGCACAGAGAGAAAATAAATCTCCTTAATTTTCTCCATAACCACCCTGTTAAATAGGCCTAGTAACAAACCAGGCGCATGCAGTGGCCGGCGGGCACATGCATCCTGCATGCATGGCCAGTCAGCCAAGCCCATGCGCCAGCTCCAATGCAGCAACGCAAAAGAAGAGAGTGGTTCTTGGGAAAAAGCGAGTAGGTAGTGTAGCGGGCCTTATAAACACGAACAACTCGCTCTCCCGCTTCGTCTCCCCACCCAATTCCCCCCGCTACCCAATCTTCTTCACTCATCCAGAAAACCCCGCTCACCTTCTTCCTCACTCGTACAGAAAATGCCTGCTCTTCTTCCACTCCTACAGAAATCCCCAGCCCTCCTTCTTCCCCACTCGCACTGCCACTAGGCTCGTCTCTGGCTACTCTGCTCAAACCCGTGAGCTCGACGCGACGCCCACAAGGAAAATGGAGTCGGTTGGCCCCAACGCCAAGAAGATGAGGCTCCCGCCAGCGGCGATGCTGGTTGTAGGTCCCGCACCCGTTAGTGCGGGGAGAAGCGGCGAGCCCCCCCCCCCACCCGGATCTGAGGAACCGGTAGAATCTCCGGTGGACCGCATCAGCAATCTCCCGGGCGTCATCCTTGAGGAGATCATCTCGCTTCTCCCCATCAAGGATTGCTGCCACACACAAGTCCTCTCAACTTGGTGGCGCCCTTTATGGCACACCGCGCCCCTGAATCTTGACTGCCGCCAGATATCTGTCCACTGTCCTTCCTGAATTTGATCTCCTTAGAGCCATCATCTCTTCTCACCAGCAGGGCCCCGTTCAATGCCTCTGCATCCCGACAAGCTACCTGCTGTCCATACCCGGCAAGGTGGACGCTTGGCTGACATCCCCTGAATTCGGAAAACTCCAGCAGTTTGAGTTCTACCATTACCACAAAAGTTTCATACCATGAACATACCAAGAATTCGTGCCCACACTACCGTTGTCCATCTCGCAGTTCTCCTCCTCTCTCCACACCGCCACCTTTGCTCGGTGCCATCTACCAGACGATCTGGTACAAATGCTTCGACTCCCACTGCTAAAAAAACTTTCGCTTGTGGTGGTTTATCTGTCAGAGGCCTCACTGCACAGCATCATCCACTTCAGTTGCCCTGCTCTGGAGCGCTTGCTGATTGTTTTGGGAATAGAAATCGGTATCAATTGTCTCCAAATAAAGTCGCCTCACCTTAAAAGCATTGGAATTTGTTTTAAAGGACAACAGCTCATCATCGAAGATGCCCCTTCACTTGAAAGGTTGCTCCTTCATAATTGTTATACACCTTCAGACATAACTGTCGTCTTTGCGCCCAAACTGGAGACCTTGGGTGTAATTCGTGACCCGTTTAATAATGACAAGGAGTGGGTGTTTGGCTCCTCACTTTTCAGGTACCGTATATTATCATCTACACATTTGTAATCATATGCTGCATTTTTCATTTGTGCGCATAAGTTTTATATCATCTTGGAGTACACTTTGTGTACTAATATTATGTTATATGCTCAATGAAGAGTTCATCCATTGATAGCCTATCAATGCTGTTGGATTCTATCAAGATCATATATATCAGAATGTATAGTTTTGATCTAGACATAATTATTGGCTTGCTGCAATGCTTTCGATCTTTGGAGAATTTATACATAGAGGTGATTGAGGGAGTCCTCGATAAGGGGGTATCCGGACAGGCGGACTATATACTTTGGCCGGACAGTTGGACTATGAATATACAAGACAGAAGACTTCGTCTCGTGTCCAGATGGGACTCTCCTTGGCGTGGAAGGCAAGCTTGAGGATTCGGATGTAGATCTCCTTCTCTGTAAACTGACTCTGTGTAACCCTAGCCCCCTCCGGTGTCTATATAAACCGGAGGGTTTAGTCTGTATGACTCATGATCATCATCATCAACAACAATCATACCATAGGCTAGCTTCTAGGGTTTAGCCTCTCTGATCTCGTGGTAGATCAACTCTTGTAATACTCATATCATCAAGATCAATCAAGCAGGAAGTAGGTTATTACCTCCATCGAGAGGGCCCGAACCTGGGTAAAACATCGTGTCCCCAGTCTCCTGTCACCATTAGCCTTGGACGCATAGTTCGGGACCCCCTACCCGAGATCCGCCGGTTTTGACACCGACATTGGTGCTTTCATTGAGAGTTCCTATGTGTCGTCGCTGTAAGGCTAGATGGCTTCCCCAACCTTCAACCACGCTGTCCTGGGCGGGACTTTTCTTCCCGGACAGATCTTCGTGTTCGGCGGCTTCACACTGCGGTCCAATTTGCTTGGCCATGTGGAGCAGATCGATAGCTACGCCCCTGGCCATGAGGTCAGGTTTGGAAACCTAAACTACATCGCAGACATCCGCTGAGACTTGATCTTCGATGGATTCGGGCCTGTGTCAGGAGCGTCGAACAATCACAACGTGCACGACCTAGATCGGCAGTCAAACAGTATTCGGAACATTGCACCTGCTACCGCTCCGAACTTCGCTCCAGAGCGCGTCGTGCCTTCCAAGGACGGGTGGATGGACCCCGCCCCGGAGGCCACACACTCCTCAGTGTTGGAGCCGAACGCGGACTCCTCTCCTAAAGGGATATGTGTCTCCGGACCCCCGGACTCATCTCTGGCAGTGTGTTCCAGACCGCGCGCACTCGTGCCCATTGAATCTAACTGGGCTCTAGTCATGGAGTTCACCGCCACGGATATCTTTCAGCACTCACCCCTCAGAGACGTGCTGGATTCTTTAAGGTCTCTCGCTCTGTCAGGAGACTCCTGGCCGAACTATGTCCGGCTCGAGTGGGAAGCTGGCAACGAAGAAATTCGTTTCCCACCCACCACCCACTTAATAGCCACGGTCGATGACTTGACCGACGTGCTCAACTTCGACTCCGAAGACATCGACGCTATAGACGATGATGCGGGAGAAGAACAGGAACCACCGCCTACAGGGCGCTGGACTGCCACCTCTTCATATGACATATACATGGTGGATACTCCCAAAGAAACCAACGGCGATGAGGCAATGGGAGATAACCCCTCGGGAAAGAAAGCAAAACATGGGCATCATCGGTGCCGCTCCAAGCCTCGCCACAACAATACCGGCACTGGAGGAGAAAATCCAGAGGGTGCCGAAGAGGAATATGATCCGATCAACGTACCTTCGAGGAAGCCGACCAAGATCTGCTCACAGATAGACGGACTAAGGACCGGGCAGCCAAAGAATACAGACTCGAGCGCTGAACAAAATACTACCCAAAGCGCAGGCTACTACCTCAATTCGAAGGGGTGGCACCAAAAATCAAACGCAGGCCTACACCCTGCCGATAGCACACTGCGGCAAGGGCCTGCGCACAAGACCAGCGTTAAATACCAAACAACAACATAGAAAGTACCCCGGACGCATCAGCGCATAGAAACAGAATCTACAAACCTTGGTGCAACAAATATAAGCGTCCCAAGACAAAAAATGGCGCCCTGGGAACAGCGATCAACTCAAGAGCCCGTCATCCTCAACCCATTGAGCGGGAGAAGAGACTTCAACATCTTAATCCGGGCCCCTCCAGCTTGAACCACATACTTGACCGACCATGTCAAATCCATGGTACCCCAGGAGCAGCAACCAATCATACAAATAGAGAATGCTGGGTCTTTAAACAAATTGACAGGCCGGCACTGGAAGGAGCGTGAAGAAGCCCGGATTATCAAGTCCAGGGACCAGTAACTCGAGGATCAGACTCACCAAATAACTCATTATAGAGTATCATAAATAGGCGTGACGGCCATCCAGGCCCCGCCACCCCGGAGCTGGTCTCCAGATAGCCAAAAGTGTCATACCCACTTTCGGTCTAACACCCCTAGGCAGGAGCTACTCAGCACCGCCAGGATACACTGCGGCTCGACGCATTACCACCCAAGACCCACGTGACGAAGTCACAAATGCGGCCAAGACCGAGTTTCACCTTGGCGCCAAAGAATATTCGACTACTTTCATCACTGAAGCAGCGAGTCACGGTTTTTTCTCAATCGAACTTAGATTCGACAACTGAACTCCTGGACACTGACGAAGGAGTCCGAACTACTTCAGGATACCCCAACCTAATCACAGATCATACAGACCCTTCAGCATAAGCCGAACGGATCACATCCACGGCTCAGCCACTGTTAACACACGCCTCTTAAGCACTATTTGCAGGTTCACCCTCGCGCACAACCGGACCGGCAGCTTGGAATCAGCTCGGACGCATACAGGGGGATGTCCACCCCACCTGAACACAATCTGGATATTCCTCCGGACCCGCGCACAGTCAACCACCGCCCGGCCCCAACAGGTTCTGCCGTCATGCCTCTCTTTTATAACATGCACCGTACCCATACGCATAGACGTATTACTTAAATACAACATGTGGAGTCATTTGACGCTTAGCTGCTATTTTTTCAACGACATTTTGTCATAACGGCATCCGAAACATCTTGTTATGCCTTCGAACATCAGGGGCTTCCTCGCACCCGTACTACGACATCTAAAGTCCGAACACCCTCTCGGTCGTTCGGCACCCCGAACTTATAGCACTATATGCATCAGCTCTGTCGTGGAAATATCACGCCAGATGTCCTCATAGAAGGACTTAGTCATGGAGCCATCGCTACGGGTTAGCTTAAAGGGATTAAACCGGACAAAGGACACGAGGGTTTTATACTAGTTCGGCCCCTTCGATGAAGATAAAGGCCTACGTCTAGTTGTGATCGGATTATTGGGGTCTCGCTAACCAGGGAGCTAAACAAGCTATGCCTGGCTATCGAGTTGTTGTTTGTTGTCCCTGAACCGCCGCCGGGTCGTCCCCTTATATACACGGGTTGATGCCCGGCAGGTTTATAGAGTCTCGAGGCCGACTCATACCAGTATTCGGCTCGGTCTCTCCTTTCCTTATTTTACAATACAAGTTACATGACTATGGCGGTTTAGTACTATGGGCCCTAATCCGCCTTTGGGCTCCGGGCCTCTAAGATTCATAGTAAAGCGCCATCTTCTGAGTCTTCGTGGGCTTCAATATAGTTGAGGGTGAACCGGCCCCTCCTGGGCGGTTTACACTCAATAGTTATATCCCCAACATTAGGCCCCAGATTGATTTGAACATGTTCATGTCGATCTTCAGTACTTAGAAAAATCCTCTGAACTCCTTCCTTTATTTCTCGTAAACCGCCACGATGTCTTCTTTTATAAACTTTGTTAAACCGCCGTGACGTCATCCTCTTGATACAGCAACGGGTCACCATGACGTCATTTGTAAAAAACGAATAAAAAGATTCCCTTGATTTAATGTCATCCCGGAAATCAAGGCAATAGCTGCGCCACTTGCCACTTTGGACTCCTCGATTCTTGCGCCTGTCACTTATCCCTCTGCTGTGTTATAAATAAGCCCGACGGGCACTTTCATTTTCTCCCCTTTCTTCTCATCTTCTTCCTTGCGACCCAAAGAACCCCAGCGCCGCCGCCGCCGTCGATCTTCGAATCTGCACCGACCAAGGCCGCTGCATCACCCTGTTTGTTCCAGAGACCCTGTTGCGCTCCTCCGCCGCCGAGTGGCCCTGGTAAGTTCATTTCCTATAACCCTAGATCTTCATTAGGGTTTTCAAGTTCATCCATGTCCATCACCATTCCTCAATTATTCTGTAGCCTTCTCTTTAGTCCTTTTACCGAGGGTATATATATGCATCTGCTAGCTTTGATTGGCGTCTAGATTCATTTTGATAGTCCACCATCCCGTGGCTTCTTGCTGCTCCAAACAGACTGTGTCTGGATCTTCTCTGTTCCTCTTAGCGCCATTGTAGGTTTCAGGAAAATTTTCTTTAGTTATCCACGGTAGATCCAAAATTGTAATGTGATATTGTGAAACCTGTTTTTGTAACACTTAGTATATTTCGAACCCTGGCCCTTCTGCCTACAGGTGGTTTAACCTTTTATAATCAATCCTCCATACACCATTAGTTCTCACTTAAACCGCCAATTTGACTTGAATAGCAATTTTCCGGTTTAACACTGAGTAATATAGTTAAACTGTCAATGGTAAATAGGCTTTCACTTTTTCTTTCACAGTTTGCCTTTCCACGATGACAAAACAATTCTCTGCTTGTAATTGGGTTCCGTCCAAAATCACCGAGACACAAATCAACGGATATGTCACCACTGGTGCTTTAGCCTCAAAAGGGTCCTTCATTGGCGAGTTCCGGGCTCTGAATGCCCACCTGAACCTCAAGATGGAGAAGTGATTGTATTTATGCAACACTTAGACCGGGGATTCAGCCCACCCGGATCAAAAAAATTCCGGGATGTCCACGCAAGCTTCCAACTCCATCCACAAGATATTAGACCGAACTCCGTGTCCAATATATGCAACTTTCAAGTATTCTGCGAAGTCTACCTTCAAGAAGAACCATCTGTGGAGTTGTTCCGGGATTTTTTTCATTTGAACCGCCGCACGGAGTTCTCTGATGGTCCCAACACAGAACTGGGTGGTGTTTCAATTCAGAAATGGAAAGAAGTTGATTTCCCTCATGCAAAACATCATAGCCATCCTAAAGATTGGAACCAAACTTGGTTTTATTGCTGGAACACTGCCTCTGATGGAGAAAATCCTTTTGCCGGGTTACCGCCCTCACCGGCTTAGCAACAGTCACCCATTACCTTCACGCTTTATCCGCCGCAGAATGGAAAACTTTTGCGCCTCAACTCACCAAGCTCCGGGCTCTCATCGCCAACGGTTTGACTGGCATTGATCTTGTTCGCTGTTGGGTTTCTTGGGGTATTCTGCCTTTAAGCCGCCACCCCGGATTGATGCAAGAATATACTGGCAACGTCAAAGATCCTCAACGATATCATGAAGTAGTAATGACAGACCTTGCAGTTATTGAGTCTGTGAAGAAGATGCTTGACGAAACGATCTCTGCATGCAGCCAAACCAGGTTGCCACCTTTTTGCGTCTCCAACCAACCGCCAGCGGTAAAGTTCAGCTCAATGCTTATTGATTCGCCTCCACTTTAATTATGTGCTAACATTCCTTTGCCTTAATTTCACAGGCCAACAACTCCTTCTGGAAACGGACTAAACCGGCCAGGGCTCCTCGCGTAAAGACTAAGGCCACCAAGAAATGCCAAGAAGAAAACCGCCGAGTCTTCTGATCCGCAAGAGGATGATGAATCGGATGCAGAGGTAGAATTTGACTCACTTGTCTCCTTTTTCGTACATCTTATTGACAATGACTATTCCCAGGATGACACTGAGGCCAGCCGTGCAGACCACATTGAGGTAATCACTCTTTCTTCCGATTCAGATCTTGTGCCGGTTCAAAGAGTTCGCCGTACAGTTCGGAAAGTAAAACACTCTCACCCCCTTGCTCATTTGGATCCAAAATTTTCTATGAAGACACAGCAAGCTGAAGAACGTCGCACAACCCGGCACAGTGGCCAGCAAATCACCTCGTCCGGTCTACCAGATACACCAACCCAGAAACATCGTCCAGAGGTAACTTGTTCTCCTGAAAAACTTTATCCTTTGAAGGGTTTCTTCCGATGCCCACTCAATCCGTCTGATCCGATTTACCAGGCATCTTCCAACTCGTCTGGCGGTTCATCAACGACTCAGCTGCCTCCCCTCAAGACCGTCACTGGGTAAGTATATTGTTCTTCAACCTGTTTCTTCATGCGTCGATTTATCATATTCTAACTTTTGATGTTGTAGTGCCAAGGCCCGATTGAGTAAGAAAGCCAAGACCAGCGGCCCTACCGACGATGTTGATCCGGAGAAGACCCCAGAAAATGATGGCGAAAATCCTGAGATTGTCATAGACAACTCTGCTCCGCAAAACCCTGGCGCTGATGTTAACCCGCCAGAAGCTAAACCGGAGACACATGTTGATATATCAAATCCTCATGCCACTCCTCCAAGTCCAATTGTTGACCAGCGGGATTCAACTGCTGATCCGCCAAGCCCTGCTACCAGACCACCAAGCCCTGCTGCCAATCCGCCAAGCCCAGTTAAGAAAAATGTCAATCCATCAAGCCCAGCCAAAGATGATGATGTTGTTGTCACTGGCACTGCGTATACTGCCCCAGGCAATCCAGTTGTTTTATCCAAACATTCTGCCAAAGATGAATTTGTTTTATGAACAAGGGGAAAGGCAAGACCGATTTGTTAAGCTATGATGATTTGTCTGCTCAGGATCTTCATTCCGGTTTCTTAAACCGCCTCTTCACAAGCCGGGATTATGAGGCCGGTTTGGTAAATCTGATGAAGGAATGCTATGAGGTAAACAGTTTGATCTTTTATTCTATACCTTCATTGCATTGTAGCCCCCAAGGGCCGGTTTGTTTTAGAAAGTCAAACCGGGACTTTGTATATTCCATACTGTACTTTGCTGATTTTCCTTGTGTATTTTTTGATCAAACACGCATTAGCCCCCAAGTGCCAAGATTAAAATTTGTATTAATCCTTGGGACTTCAAACAATCATTAGAAAAACTGATCCACATTAGCCCCCAAGTGCCAAGTGTATAACTGGTTATACGCTTGGGACTTTCAAAAAAGATATTGACATGCTCTCCTGACTGTTGCAGACTGAGATAAATCAACAAGTCTCTCAAATTGCTGATCTTCAAGAAAATCTTAAATCCCAACAAGCAGAAACCACCAAGGCCAAGGATGAGTTAAAAATCGCCTTAACCACCATGGAGCAACTCAAAAGAGTGGTTCAAGTCTGAGTGGGCCAACTGGGACACCGAAAAGGCTGGATTGCTGAAGCGGGCGAAAGACGCTGAATTGGCTCTTAAACCGGTGGCAGAAGAGCTTACTGGATTGAAGCGCCAAGTTAATGCCATGACTTCTGCAATATTTGGTAAGTACCTTTTGCCAAGGCTTTGTGAATGTCCAGCTTTGAAATTTTGCCGGTTTAATATGAAATCCTTAAACCGCTGTAGGTAGCCGCATTGCTCATCTGGGCTCTGACATGTGGATGAAGCTAAAGGCAGCCTATACGCTGATTGAATAGCTATATACCGGTGCCCAACGGGTTATCTGCGCATCCTCCTATGACAATTTGGCCCCAACACTGATCAAGGAAACTCTGGCCAGGTTATCCATGACGCCAGCACAAATAGAAGAGGTGAAGCGATCCGCTGCCAGGGCTGGCGCTTTTTTAGCACTTACCCGAGCCAAAGCATGGATAGCTGATCTCGATCCGGTTGATATTGCCATTGGCTTTCCCAGTGAACAAGAAAATGGGGTAGAGTTTGATAATGAAGCCCTCAAAAGGGTGACGAGGGAGATGCGTCCTCTGGCGAGTCAGTTGGCAGAAGAAGCTAACTTGACGGTTCACCGGTCCTTCTATGATGCCAACAACAAATGGATTGAGGCTGTCATTCCAGAAGTGCAAAATCTTATTCCGCCAATCCGTAAGCACACTTACGCCCCTGACGTTGATCCGACTGAACTTATAAGTGAAGAGGCTGTCTTTCAGGCCTTAACCCGGATTGACTGGACCACCACTGACTTCCAGCCACTTGATGGGGAGGATGAGGCTGAACCGACGCCAGACGAACCATCCACTTCGCGTCAACATGGTGATGAGGCTTGATCCGGCAATCTAGTTGACACTTCAGAAACTGTCCGGTTCCAAGAAACAATGCCATATTTTGGGCCATAAAGCGCCTTGTAATAGGGTAGAGAAAATACTTTCATCTGCTGCCATCGTGCAGTGGGAGATACTTTATGTGATCCGCCATGATAATTTCAATGTTGGTTCATATATCATAGTATGCAATCCCTATGTATGCATAAAAAGAATTGTCCTGGCGGTTTACTGCCGGACGGGTCATAATGCCCAAAATAAAGCCTGATTGATGATCAAACCTTAAGAAATATGAAATAACTCATACCTGTGATGTGATATCACTTTAGTTGGTTTACCAACTTTGATTGTAATAAGGGTGAAGACCCAAATCTGGAATTTTGTATAACTCCATCATGTACTGATGGCGTATAATAAGTCATGCTGGGTTATGATGAACACCAGATGATCAAAACTGGCGACAAGTAGTCAAAGCCAGGCCGAGTTAACAAATTCCGGTTTGATAATAAGGTATGTCAACTTGTAGTTGAAAACCAAGTCTGTTTAAGAGACACCGGGCTAATAAGATGACTGAAAAGCCATACCAGGTCAAAGAGACCGTTTTAACATAGAATTTATCAAAAGAAAATAGTGACAAACGCAAATAAAACCGTGTAGTCGAGGCTTTTCAAGGGCTGCCAGGCCCAAATTCAAGGCTTTTCATGGGCTGCCAGGCTGCTGAGTTAAACCATTTGACAAAGCCTTTTAAGATGGGCCTCCAACTAACCAATCACCATTTTAACTTTGACAAGTTCAGGGTCTCAATGAGAGTAACTATCAAATGTTCGGAGGGTCATGCCAGGATTACCTGGATAGGAGTGGCTTACTTGATGAAGGCAGGTTAACCCAGGGTTTTAGGTAAATATACCAGGCTTCCAAGCCGTGGGTCGATACCCAGCTACAAGGGTCCTTTCAAACTCCTTGGTATTTGACACAAGGAGCCCCCAAGTAACATGATGAGCTGTGCTCATTGGGTGCCTATGTTTGAGCTATGCATAGCATCCAGACTCTCTTTGGCCCCTTGGGTGTGAAGCTCCCAAGCTGTATTGTGGCGTGATAGCCGGTTTAACAGGTAGTACTCCGCTTTGTCAGCTGAAGCCCCCATGTAACTCAAAGGATATTTGAGAAAAAACAGCACAGGCCCTACTTATAGCAAGGATGCTGGTTTATTTTATTGATCATAATATATACATTGTTGAAATATGTACATAAGAGAAGCCTATGGCTCAAGTGTAGTAAGGCCGTAGGAGAGCTATGTTCCATGGCCGCTGGGTCTCCTCCTCAGAGCTACGTGAGTTGTCTCGAACGTCAATGAGGTAGTATGATCCGTTGTGCAGATTTTTGCTGACCACAAAGGGCCCTTCCCAAGGTGGGGATAACTTGTGCATGTCGGTCTGATCCTGGATGAGCCGGAGCACCAAGTCGCCTTCTTGAAAGGTTCTTGTCCTAACCCGGCGGCTGTGATAACGTCGCAGGTCTTGTTGATAAACCGCCGATCGAGCTAGAGCCATGTCCCGTTTCTCATCTAACAGGTCCAGCGCCTTTTGGCGTGCTTGCTTGTTGTCCGCTTCAACATAATTAGCAACCCGGGGCGAGTCATGACGAATATCACTTGGGAGGACTGTCTCTGCCCCGTATACCATGAATAAAGGTGTGTAACCTGTTGATCGATTGGGGGTGGTGTTGATGCTCCATAACACAGAAGGCAATTCTTCCACCCAACAACCCGGTGTCCGTTTTAAAGGAACCATAAGCCGGGGTTTAATACCTTTCAAGATTTCTTGATTAGCTCTCTCCGCTTGACCATTGGTCTGGGGGTGCGCCACCGATGCTAAGTCAAGCCGGATGTGCTCTCTCTGACAGAAATCTTCCATCTCACCTTTAGAAAGGTGTGTGCCATTATCCGTGATTATGCTGTGTGGAAAGCCAAAGCGGAAGATAATCTTTTTGAGAAATTGAACCGCCGTAGCCGCATCACACTTGCTGACAGGCTCCGCTTCAACCCACTTGGTGAACTTGTCAACTGCCACCAGCAGGTGGGTCTTCTTATCCTTGGAGCGCTTAAAGGGTCCCACCATGTCAAGCCCCCAAGTAGAAAACGGCAAAGTGATGGGAATCATCCTTAATTCTTGAGCCGGAACATAAGCTCTGCATGAAAACTTTTGACAAGCATCACATCGCTTTACCAGATCCTCCACATCAGCATGAGCTGTCAACCAGTAGAACCCATGAAGAAAAGCTTTTGCAACCAGGGACTTTGAACCGGCATGATGACCGCAATCCCCTTCATGAATTTCCCGTAGGATCTCTTGGCCTTCTTCCGGAGAAACACAATGCTGAAATACGCCTGAAACGCTACAGCGATGTAACTCGCCATTGTGAATAACCATGGACTTGGATCGCATGACTATCTGCCGGGCCAGGACTTCATCATCTGGTAACTCGCCCCTTGTGTCCAATCTGGCACAACGTGTAAAGCGGCCACCAATTGAGCCTCCGGATCAGGAACAACCAAATCCTCCTCTGTAGGCAACTTAACAGACGGGTTATGCAAGATATCTAAAAAGGTATTGGGAGGTACCGGTTTACGCTGAGATCCAAGCCGGCTTAAAGCGTCTGCTGCTTCATTTTTGTGTCGATTGATATGCTCAACCTGATACCCTTTGAAGTGACCCACCACAATATCCACCTCACGTCTGTAAGCCGCCATGAGTGGATCCTTAGAATCCCAAGTGCCAGAAACTTGCTGAGCCACCAGATCAGAGTCTCCAAAGCATCGTACCCGGCTTAAATTCATCTCCTTGGCCACTCGGAGCCCATGGAGCAGAGCCTTGTACTCAGCTGCATTGTTAGTACAGGGAAACATCAAGCAGAGAACATAGCAAATTTTATCACCTCGAGGGGAAGTAAGGACAACTCCAGCCCCCGAGCCCTCCAATTGCCTGGATCCATCAAAATGAATAGTCCAGTATGTATTATCCGGTTTGTCCTATGGTGCTTGCAACTTGGTCCAATCATTGATAAAGTCCACAAGTGCGTGAGATTTGATGGATGTTCGAGGCACATACTTCAAACAGTGTGGACCAAGCTCAATTGCCCACTTTGCAACCCGGCTAGTTGCTTCCCTGTGTTGAATTATATCACCCAGAGGAGCTGAACTGACTACTGTAATGGGATGGCCTTGAAAATATTGTTTGAGCTTCCGAATTGCCATAAAAACCCCATATACCAGCTTCTGCCAATGCGGATATCGCTGCTTTGACTCGATAAGCACCTCACTGATACAGTAAACCAGCCATTGAATCGGATACTCCTTACCAGCCTCCTTACGCTCCACCACAATTGCCACACTAACAGCACATGCATTAGCAGCCACGTACAACAACAAGGGCTCCTTGTCAACCAGAGCAGCAAGGACTGGCGGTTCAGCCAACTGCCGCTTCAAGTCTTCAAACGCTGCATTAGCCGCATCACTCCAGACAAAGGTGTCTGTCTTCTTCAACATCTGATATAAAGGGATTGCATCCTCTCCCAAACGGCTGATAAACCGACTTAGGGCTACAATTCGACCTGCTAGACACTGAACATCATTGATGCACGCCGGTTTAGCCAAAGATGTAATTGCTTTGATCTTCTCCGGATTAGCCTCAATGCCTCTGTTGGACACCAGAAAGCCTAGAAGCTTGCCTGTCGGAACACCAAAAACACACTTGTACGGATTGAGCATCATCTTGTAAACTCGCAGATTGTCAAAGGTCTCCTTGAGATCATTTATCAATGTCTCCTTCTTCCTGGACTTTACCACAATGTCATCAACATAGGCATGAACAATGCGCCCAATCTGAGTGTGAAGACAATTTTGTACACAGCGCTGATAAGTTGCCTGGGGACTTTTGAGCCCAAAGGGCATAGAAACATAGCAGAAGGCTCCAAAGGGAGTGATGAAGGCAGTCTTCTCCTGGTCCTTAACTACCATTTTGATCTGATGATAACCTGAATAAGCATCAAAAAAACTCTAACGCTCACAACCCGCCGTTTCATCAATGATCTGATCAATACGCAGGAGAGGAAAAGGTTCGGCCGGACAAGCTTTGTTCAAATCCGTGTAATCCACACACATGCGCCAAGTGTCGTTTTTCTTAAGAACAAGCACCGGATTAGCCAACCACTCAGGGTGAAACACTTCAACGATAAATCCAGCAGCCAACAGTCGGGCTACCTCTTCACCAATTGCCTTGCGTCTTTCCTCGTTGAAGCAACGAAGAAATTGCTTGACCGGTTTAAACTTGGGATCAATATTAAGAGTGTGCTCAGCGAGTTCCCTTGGTACACCTGGCAAGTCAGAAGGTTTCCATGCAAAAATGTCCCGGTTCTCACGGATGAACTCGATGAGCGCGCTTTCCTATTTTGGATCCACATTTGTGCTGATGCTGAACTGCTTGGACGAATCGCCAGGAAAAAAGTCAACAAGTTTAGTCTCATCAGCCGGTTTGAAATGCAGGGTTGGGTCATGCTCAGTGGTGGGCTTCTTCAAAGGGGTCATGTCTGCCAGATCAACATTTTCCTTATAAAACTTCAGCTCCTCTGCAGCACAAACCGACTCAGCATAGGCCGCATCATCTTCCTCGCAATCCAAAGCGATTTTACGACTTCCATGAACCGTAATGGTCCATTTATGACCCGGCATCTTGAGTTGCAAGTAAATATAACAAGGCCTCGCCATGAACGTTGCATAAGCCGGTCGCCCAAATAGTGCGTGGTACGAGCTCTGGATCCTCACCACTTCAAAGGTCAATGTCTCAGACCGGGAATCATGTTCATCACCAAACACAACTTCCAAAGCGATCTTACCAATAGGATATGCCGATTTACCTGGTACCACACCATGGAAAACAGTGTTGGACGGTTTAAGACTCTTGTTTGTCAACCCCATGCGACGGAAGGTCTCATAATACAGAATGTTAATATTGCTTCCTCCATCCATGAGTACCTTGGTGAACTTATAACCTCCCACCTGAGGTGCCACCACCAAAGCCAGGTGACCCGGGTTGTCAACCCGGGGCGGATGATCCTCCCTGCTCCATACAATAGGTTGTTCGGACCACCGCAGATAACGTGGTACTGCCGGTTCAACAGCATTAACAGCCCTCTTGTGAAGCTTCTGGTCACGCTTACACAAACTAGTGGTGAACACGTGATACTGCCCACCATTCAATTACTTTGGGTGACTCTGGTAACCCGACTGCTGCTGATTTCCTTGATTACTCTGCTGGTTATTACCACCTTGGTTGTTCTGGTTGCCCTGATTATTCTAAAATCCAGAGTTTGAACCGCCGCCACCATGAAAACCTGGACCTGAACCGCCCGATGGACCTTGATCATACCGGAAAAGATCAGAGTTTTTGAACTCCTTCATAATGTGACAATCCTTCCAGAGATGCGTTGCAGGAACCTCCTTGGTCCCATGCTTTGGGCAGGGCTGATTCAACAAATGCTCCAGATTCATTCCGCCGCCACGCTGGGGCGGTTTACCCTTACGACGTTGCACATTAGCGTTAGCTACAAAATCTGAATCTACTTTACACTTACCGTTATTCCCATGGCCTCCTTGGTTGTGCTGTTATCCCTTTGCACCGCCGTTCTTCTTTCCCTTCTCCTGTTTCTCCTCATCAGAATCGGGATCCTTGGTATTATCAGAATCGGCATACTTGACCAAGGCGGCCATAAGGGTGCCCATGTCATTGCAGTGGCGCTTGAGCCGCCCCAACTTCATCTTCAGCGGCTTAAACCGGCAATTACACTCCAAGGTGATGATTGCCGAGCCAGCATTAATACGGTCCAATGAATGCAAGACTTCTGAAACCCGGCGCACCCAATGAGTTGTCGACTCATTCTCCCCTTGAACACAAGCATCAAGATCCACAATGGACATAGGCTGTTTACATGTGTCCTTAAAATTGGCTATAAACCGGGCCTTTAACTGGTCCCATGACTCGACCGAGTTAGCTGGTAGATTCTTCAGCCATGTACGGGCTGTTCCTTCCAACATCATCATGAAGTATTTTGCACAAGCTGCTTCGTCCACGTCCAGCATCTCCATAGCCATCTCATAACTTTTCACCCACGCCTCGGGTGGTTGATCAGCGGTGTAATTTGGTACTTTACGTGGGCCCTTGAAGTCCTTAGGCAGGCGCACATTATGGAGAGCCAGAATAAGACACGGCACTCCCCAAGAACTGAAAGCGAGCCCGGTGCCCCGGTCCACTAACGCTGCTGGCTGAACCGGGGCGGGTTGATAACGACCCATATGTTGTGTTGCTAAAGCAGCCTCCCTTCATGCTCTGCCATTGTCCACCACGTCCTGAGCATTCACATCACCACGCGCCGGATTAGGCCCTTGAGGGACAATGCAGCGCCACGCACTACTGGACACTTCCGGTTCATCTATATGCCTGCTATAGCTTTTGCTTGCACGTGGAGTGGAGTGAACCCTGTCTCGGCTATACGAGTAAGCTTGCTGTTGTGTCAGAGCTGTTTGAAGAAGATCCCTGGCCCGCCGTGTCTCGACCGCCGCCGGTGATTCACCTTCTATCGGAATAGCTGCCAACCGGGATGCGGCCACTATCATATTATCCAAAGGGGTAGAGAAGTGACCCGGCGGGGGTGTGGTGTATCGCGGCGGGTTATCCGTGCGCCGAGGTAGACCCATCACTTGAGGCTGCTCCGGTGCTCCGGTTCCTGGGTCGGTATTCTGGTTTACTGCTGGCGGGTTGCTAGTTCCTGCACCTGGCGTTTCAAAGAGATTCATTGCGTTGTAATCCGCTGGCAAGCGAGATTGATGTCTCCTCATAAATACTTGATTTGAAGTGTTCTGATCCATCAAAAGTCGATAATTCTCGTCTTGAATCCTTTGCGACTGGGCATCTAAAGCGGCCCGTTCCTCAGCCATCCTGGTTTCATCAGCCGCTAAGTCCTCCTTGGCTTGTGTTATCTGATTCTTTAGACTTGCCACATCTGCATTCTGTTGATCCTGCATCGCCGGTGTTACTGCCGTAGTCAACAAGGTCGCCCAGGCATCCATCAAACCGGAGAGAACTTGAGCCGGCCAGCGCGCGGAGCCTCCTGCCCCTGCTACCGGTCCAGACGCCGCTGCAGTAGAGTTTTGCAAGGTTGGCTGCGTTCCGGCCATGAAAATCCCAACGTGGTTTGGCGGTTCAAGGAATTCCGGAATACTGGTGCCATCGGAATAGCCTTCAAACACGCCATCCCGAACTTGGTACAGGGATTCGGTTTCACCAGTGGATGATTCGCCATCGGAATACGCGACCATCTCATCTTCAGACACTGGTTCAGATCCGATCTTGTAGACACATCCCACGAACGCACGCTTCATGGGAGGCTGAATCTGGGCGGGACTTGCACGCTGAGCTGTTTTGACGAGGTCGGTGCAGATGTCCGGCTCAGGGCCCGGTTCGCCGATCTTGCCGATGAAGACGTGAATTCCGCCAAAGGGGACCCGGTACTCGTACTCAATTGAGCCGGCCTTGGAGCCCCAGCCTACATCGTCGATGTAGAGCTTTCCGCAACGACTCTTGGTCATCTGGCCCACAGTGTATCCTTTGAGTGCTTCAAAGCTTCCCTTCAAGAACTCGAAACCATCGTGCGATAGCCCCACGGTGGGCGCCAACTGTCGTGGAAATATCACGCCAGATGTCCTCATAGAAGGACTTAGTCATGGAACCATCGCTACGGGTTAGCTTAAAGGGGTTAAACCAGACAAAGGACACGAGGGTTTTATACTAGTTCGGCCCCTTCGATGAAGGTAAAGGCCTACGTCTAGTTGTGATGGGATTATTGGGGTCTCGCTAACCAGGGAGCTAAACAAGCTATGCATGGCTATCGAGTTGTTGTTTGTTGTCCCTGAACCGCTGCCGGGTCGTCCCCTTATATACACGGGTTGACGCCCGGCCGGTTTACAGAGTCCCGAGGCCAACTCAAACCAGTATTCGGCTCGGTCTCTCCTTTCCTTATCTTACAATACAAGTTACATGACTATGGCGGTTTACTACTATGGGCCCTAATCCGCCTTTGGGCTCCGGGCCTCTAAGCTTCATAGTAAAGCGCCATATTCTGAGTCTTCGTGGGCTTCAATATAGTTGAGGGTGAACCGGCCCCTCCTTGGCGGTTTACACTCAATAGTTATATCCCCAACAAGCTCCGAATCATGTCTTGGGTCATTGGTTGGGTTTGCCCGGCTCCCATGTTTTGGTACATTACGTTTCGCAATATCGGCTAAGGTAGCGCTTGGAGAACTACTGCGATTGTGTCGCGGTTCTGCCGGACGAACACCTTAGTAGAGAAAGCCGAAAACCGACTGTCATGATAAGGCGAAAGCTGGTCAGTTGTTCGAGAGGTTGTCAAATCTTTAAGGATTTATTCCGCATAATGCCATTGGTCCACTGATCAGGCGCTATTACAGCCCCACGTGCGGTCGTCCGAACACCAAGGGCTGTGCCGCCCATACTCGAAATCCTATGGCTAAGTGAGAGTAATAAAGCCTTATAGTCCGATTGCCTGGTTCGCTGTGCTGAACACCTCCTTCATGGACCCAAGAATGGGATAAAGAGTGTTCAGGTGTATCCCGAACACCCCGTAGTTCCTACATGGGGGCAGAAGCCGACGATTGGCCAACTCTCAAGACTAACATATTAAACGGTCGCACAAGAATAAAATTTACACATAACAGGCACCTACATATAAGTGACTCTGTTTTGCCTTACAAAGCTAAGCACAATTGCTTTCAGGGAAAAATAATGTCCTTCGTACATTCCTCGGCCACGAGGCGGGCGCCTTTCAGGACGCCATCATAATATAGTTTGGGCTTGCGGTGCTCCTTCCCCTCCGGCGGCCCCTCGGTCATCAGCTTCTCAGCATCAAGCTTCCCCCAGTGTACTTCTGCATGGGCAAATGCCATTCGTGCCCCTTCTATGCAAACTGACCGCTTAATGACATCCAGCCGAGGGCAGGCCCTCCCAATCCGCTTCACGAGCGCAAAGAAACTGCTCAGTATGGGCTCGGCGGGCCACAACCGGATAACTAAATCCTTCATGGCCAGTTCGGCCGCCTGATGCAGCTCGATCAGCTATTTCAGCTGGTCGACAAATGGCACCAGATAGTTCGGCGCCAAATACTGCGACCAGAAGAGCTTCTCCGTAGTTTCCTTCTTCTCAGCTCGGCAGAATTGGGCAGCATCAGATATGTTGCGCGGCAAATCCGTGAATGCTCCTGAAAAAAATTAAGATTCAATGGGTCACCATGAATCTTCCTTGCGAAAGCGTAAGGCACTTTGAACAAAAATATAAAACCCCTACCGGCCGCAAACTTCCGCACCTCCTGAATATCCTTCAGCGTAGCCTGGGTTTCCTCCCGAACCTCAGTCACGGTCCGGACAGCTTGGGCGAGTTCAGATTCTTTCAATGATAAACTCTGCCCCAAACTCTCATTTCTCCCTACGGCCTCCTGAAGCTCTCGTTCAGCTTCCATGACCCTCGACTCGTGTTTCTCACGGAGAGCCTGCTCGGCGGCCGCATTCTTTTCGGCCAAGGCAACAGCCTTCTTGAGAGCCTCAATTTCGGCATTTGCCCCTGGAGTGCGTGATATATATACTCTCAGATAGTCACAACTACTTACTTGTGCTAAACCTTACTAAAAGTTTCCAAACATACCTTGTTGGTCCTCCAGCTGCTTCTTCACTCGGCATGAGAGGAGGCAGTCGCCGCAGAAATCTAATCCATAAAATATATACGTCATTACCTAGGTCTCCTACGAACGGGAAGATGATCCCCTGTCCAGTTCCTGTCCTCTCCGGACAGTGTATCAGGGGCTACTATCTATACTATGACAGTCTTCTATACATACCTCCAAGCCTTTTATAAGGCTGACGCAGGATTCATTCAGTCCGCTCTCGGCGGTCTGAATCTTTTCTATCACCACACCCATAAGGGTGCGGTGTTCACCAATAATGGACACACTCTCCAGTGCTGTTGATAGGCCGCCTGACGCCTTCGGTTGGACGAAGGCCGTCGGCGGAGAAGGATCGCCCCCTCCAGTCAAGAGGGGCTGCCTGCCTGATCTCGGAGCCTTAAGGGCCTCCAGGACTGTGTCCGGCTGCGGGCCGGATCCACGACCACCCCCACCGCCGACATTCATGGAAATCGCCGCTCCCGCACGTCCAGCCTTCGAGGTACGCTCCCCCTGGCTCAGGTCCCTTTTGGACGACACCTCGGTGTCACAGCCAGGCCCTTGGGAGGGGGCCCTGGGAGGTGTTTCACTCTCCAGGGCATCAGAACCTAACGAGTCCTCTGATGAGGCCTGTTGGGCCGAACACCTCGCCGGATTATAAAAAGCACGGTGCGAATCAAAATACTACATTCTAGTAAATTCTGGATGCATGGATATGTTCGAATTTCGTGCACTTACGATTGTACCAGGGGCTGGGCCCTGCGATCCTCCTCCGGGCCGCTGTCGGTAGCTGTGGTGGATGCCTCGGGGACAGATGTTCTTCCCCTCTTAGGCGAATCTGCCTCTAAGGATAAGGAGGTTGTCCTTTTCTTCCTCCCCCTCGTAGGGGACTCAGGCTCTTCTTCCTCCTCATCCTCTTCCTCCTCTTCGTCCCCTTCCTCCTCCTCGCTCTCTCCGGAGGATGGAGGGTCACTAGAGTCTTCGAACTTCATGTTCGAAGTGCCGCGACGACGGAGACCGCTCCTGGTCTCCTTGGCCTTCTCTTTGGCATCCTTCTTCGGCGCCTTGTAAGGCACTGGGACCAGCATCTTCATCAGAAGAGGTCCCGCCGGTTCTACCGGTAGCGAGGCCGGACAATGAATCCGCTTTGCCACCTTCGTCCATTCCTAAAGGCGATCGTGGAAAGACACGTTAAAAACAACCCCTTCGGGACGTATCAATGAAACATACGAATAACCAAGATATGATGGTGACTTACCGGACTGGTGGGGTGGGACAATTGATGCCCGTGGTCTGCGGCCGAGTCCGGCCATGGTTTGCTGGACTTAAAGAGTACCTTCCAGATGTCCTTGTGTGAGGAGCCGAAAAGCTCCCGCAGGGTCCGGTGCTCGACCATGATGTACTCCCACAAGTTACAGCCTCTATGCTGACAAAGAAGGATCAGGCGGACCATCATCACCTGGACCACGTCAACAAGCCTGACGCCCTTGTCCTCCATACCTTTGACGCGCGCCTGGATCACTGACATTTCGTCGGATGACGACCAGTTTATGCCCTTCTTGGGCCAGGATGTGAGCTGCAAAGGGGCTCCAGATCGAAACTCGGGAGCAGCGGCCCACTTTTTGCCGCATGGCTCGGTGATATAGAACCATTGTTGCTGCCACTCCTTGACGGAGTCATTGAAAGTACTCGTCGGCCATGTGACCTTGGGCATCCTGCTCACCATGGCGCCTCCGCACTCGGCGTGTTCGCCACTCACCACCTTGGGATTCACGTTGAAGATATTGAAGCATAGCCCGAAGTGTGGCGGGATACATAGGAAAGCCCCGCACACGACAATGAATGTCGAGACGTTGAGGAAAGAATTGGGGGATAGATCGTGAAAATCGATCCCGTAGTAGTACATGATGCCGCGAACAAAAGGGTGGACGGGAAATCCGAGCCCGCGGACGAAATGGGGGAGGAAAACAACTCTCTCATGGGGCTCCTGAGTAGGGACGATCTGTCCCGCCGTTGGAAGATAGTGGCTGATTTTCTTGGCCAAATATCCGGCAGCCCGCAGCTTCTTAATATCCTTCTCCTGGACGGAGGAGGCCATCCACTTGCCTCCTGCTCTGGATCCGGACATTTTCAGAGGACCCTTTTTTGTGGGGAGGATGAATGCTTGAGCTCTAGGGCTTGGGAGAAAGATAAGGGGCGAGCAGAAGTAGAAGAAGGCCTGGGTAGAAGGGAGGAGGCTTTTCCCCCTTTTATCAAGGCGATAAAACTTTACGCCTCCCCGCTTGCCTAACGGATCCTGCTCGTTCCCCACTTACCGTAATTGATGGTGCGGTTGGGTTACCCACACCCGTATTGAAGAGGATCCCATATTAAGGGGACACAATCTTTGCTTTGACAAGACGTGCCAAAGAAACCGCCTCGCGATGTGAGCGGAAGCAGGTTGTAGAAAACGGTTCGAATAAAAACCGGGCCGTGGCGTGGTGTCACTTTTCGAAGAATTGTCAGCAGATTAGATTCGTGGGTTATTACTATTCTCTCTACGGTGGTATATGGAATGTTATCTTGCAGAGTCGGACACGGTCCTTGTGTTCGGAATTTATCTTGGAGTATTCAGAGATGGAACCCGCCTCGCAATGCCAAAGACAATCTACGCGCCGGACTCATCGTCATTGAAGCCTGGTTCAGGGGCTACTGAGGGAGTCCTGGATAAGGCAGTATCCGGACAGCCAGACTATATACTTTGGCCGGGCTGTTGGACTATGAAGATACAAGACAGAAGACTTCGTCCCGTGTCCAGATGGGACTCTCCTTGGCGTGGAAGGCAAGCTTGAGGATTCAGATGTAGATCTCCTTCTCTGTAAACCGACTCTGTGTAACCCTAGCCCCCTCTTGTGTCTATATAAACCGGAGGGTTTAGTCCGTAGGACTCATGATCATCATCATCAACAACAATCATACCATAGGCTAGCTTCTAGGGTTTAGCCTCTCTGATCTCGTGGTAGATCAACTCTTGTAATACTCATATCAACAAGATCAATCAAGCAAGAAGTAGGGTATTACCTCCATCGAGAGGGCCCGAACCTGGGTAAAACATCATGTCCCTAGTCTCTTGTTACCATTAGCCTTAGACGCACAATTCGGGACCCCCTACATGAGATCCGCCGATTTTGACACCGACAGTGATGATTTCATGCACATTGAAAGCCCGTATATATTGTACTAGAATTAACTATTTAGCTGTCGTTATTTTGACTTACTCTTTTTTCAAACCTTAACTGTTTTCAATCTTCATGTCTACTTAGGCAGAACCACATGGAGAAAAACATGTAACCAATCGTTGGCGTAATAAGCACAAGGATTTTCTCAGTTCTCATGACATTCATTTGAGGACAATAACGATGGGACGATATGCATCCAACCAGGCAAACAGAAGCTTTGTCACATTCTTCCTGTTGAATGCGAGGTTACTATTGTCCATGAGGCTTAATTTTTACAGCAAGAGATTTCTCACAGACGAACATGTTGAAAAGCAAAAAAAGAAGTTTCAGGTGGACAAATGGGCTTCTAAACATGCTCGGCTTCTATTTACAATAAGTTGTAGACATCCTGAAATAAATATTTTTGCGCAGGATGTTGATTTTATGGATCAGACCAATCCATTTGTTTGTGACTGCAAAAAAGAGTGGTTGGGTTAGATGTTACTGTCATGTTCAATCTGGGTTTTGTCTAAAAATTTGATGAACAATTAATCCTTGGGCTTTTTGTACCATTTGTATGCTTGACTTGCATGTTGTTGCCCTCGTACTCCCCTCCACCTGCCACTACACTGCCGGATCTTCCATGGCTGTTGTTCGTTCCCGTCCGAGGCCTTGCCGTTGTTCTCTGCCTTAGTTAGCTCGCTGTGCCGGCCGCCGTCTGGCGTTGTCAACATGGTCAACAACCAAGGGGAATCAGGAGATGATTGTACATGGAGAGGCTGACAGTAGGGACCCACCAGGGTCATTGCATTTCGCAAGCAGGTGCCTCGTTATTACAAGCCAAAAAAATACTTCCTCCTAATTGTTTGACAACTAGGTTCCAGGCCATTGTCAATGTAGTAAATAAACGAGAAAAATACACAACGAGCGGATAACACCAGGGACCCAGCAGCTCGCCCAGTTGTTTTTCAGTTTCAGATATGGAGCTCAACTGCGCGCTGTGCGGGGTCTGTGGCCCGTCTAGCCCACGCTTACGCTTTTATTAAGCACATGACGAGCCCAGTTGATATATTTTTTCTTTCTGAAATTGGCTAGCCCGGTTCTTTTTTTTGGAGAATACCAAAACCGAAGCCTACTTGCTTTTCTCAGCCCTGCTGGGCTGCAAATCTTTCAAGACGAGGAGGGATGTAAGTAGTAAGAAATGGGCTTCCCCAGAAAACGGGCTATAAGTTGTAAGAAATGGGCTGTAAATTTTGAAACAAAGCCAACCGGCAATTGCATTAAAATATCACTTTTTCAGGATTTCTCTACTCTCTACTCTTATAAAAACCAAAGCCAACTCGCAATTACATTAAAATATCATCTTTTCTCCCACAAGATAAACTACTCATACAAATGCATCTTCATGTTCAGTGCAACAAACGGGCATCTTGCTAGTTAAGATTCTAAATTTCCTTCATTTTTTTTGTGAAGAATTGTTTTTTGAATTTTATATTGATATAATTTTTTGAAAATTATTTTTAACATGACTCAAAATTTCGTGATTAAAAGAGTTCGGACCCCACCGAAATATGCAAAATTTCGTTCAATTTTTTAGCAGTGCCCAGAATATATATTCTGTAATGCTAATAAAAAGAATATGGGCTTCAAATATCCTTAAGAATTAGGAAATGAGCTGTAAGTTATTGAAAATAATGGCTAATGGGCTGTATGCTGTTTTCCATAGATTTGGAGGCTGACTTCTAGGCCTACTAGGTTGACGATGACGCTGTCCTAATTTTTTTTGACGCGTACGCAAGGCTTTGTCAACTTAGTCAACACACATCAGTGACTGTTGGATGTCCATTCAACGGCCGCCGTGCTTCTTCAATCTCTGATCTTCCTGCTCCAGCCGCCCAAACCAGCGCCGGCGGGACTGCCTGGTCCCTCCTCCCGTGGATGGCTGTGCTGCCACCAGGCCATCCCTCTAACCACACACACATCCTGTTATTTTTCGGCGACGTCAGCCTCACCCCGCAGCCGACCAGTCAACGCTTGTTCTCCCCTCAGCGTGGGCATCTGCTGCGGTGGCTTCACCGGCTCCTGGTGATTCTCTTCCTGGACCTCGCCCTCGTCCACCGCATTTGTGCTCTCGGCGCGGCAAGGTTAACATGGTCAAAAAACAACAGCCATCGGAAGAGGCTGACAGTAGGGGCCCACACAGGAAAATGCCTCCTTATTACGTGCAAAATAATGATTCCTCCACCTGATAGTTGGGACCCACCGGAAGGGTCTCTGTATTTCGCGAAAAAAACGTTCCCCCCACTGTCAGCTCGGACCCATCGGAAATGCCTCTTTATTACGCACAAAAAATGAATACTCCCCCTGCTAGCTGGGACTCACCTTGGTGGCAGGCTAACTTGTGGGCCTACTAAGTTTATGGGGACGGAGGGCTTTGTCAACTTAGTCAATATGAACGATTCTAGCTCCAGTGACCATACGATATCCATCCAACGGCTGTAGTGCTTCTTCAACCTCTGGTCTTCGTGATCCAGCCGCCCAAAGCAGCGCCGGTCATGTCGCATGCTCCTGCCTCCCGTGGCCGGCTGTGATGTCGTGGAGGCCTCACCGCCCCTACTACTCCCACCACTGGCCAGGCCATCCCTCTACTCACCCACAACCCCTGTTATTCTGCGGCGACGGCAACCTCACACCGCAGCGAACCAGTGAACCCTCGTACTCCTCTACGCGTGGGCATCCACTGCCGCGTCTTCCCCGGCTCCGCGTCGTCCCCTTCCTAGGCCTCACCGTCATTCACCGCGATGGTGCTCTCGGCGCGACATGGTCAACATGGTTAAGGAACGACTTCCATCGGACGTGGACTATACGTGGAGAGGCTGACAGCTGGGTCCACGGCCGCAGCAAGGAAGTGCCTCCTTATTACGTGCAAAATAATTATTCCTCCACCTGACAGCGAGGACCCACCAGACGGGCCACCGTATTTTGCAAAAAAAACGTTTCCCCCTGACTGCTGGGACCCACTAGCTACATCTTTGCACGCAAGGAAGTGCGTCTGGGCAAAAAAAATGATTCGCCCCCTGACTGCTGGGACCCACCAGCTACATCTTTGCACGCAAGGAAGTGCCTGACAGTCAGGACCCACCTGGTCGAAGCGTACATAGCGTTGTCATTCTGGTCGCGAACGTGTACATACATATATACTGGTCGATGTAGAGGCGCGCACATGTAGTAGTAGAGGCGCGCACGTAGCATGTACACGTACGTACAGCGGCCAGTGCGCAAGAAAGAAAATACGGCCACGTATGTGTACATACGGGCGGGGTCTCGAACGCCTACTCGCACATACGTACGGCCAGGGCTCGTGTACATGGCTGGGTCCGAACAGAGAAACAATGTCGTCGTCGTGTTCATGGGGAGCCAACCGGCTGGGTCGGAACGGAATGCATCGTCGTGTTCATCGGGGGGGGGCTTGGACAGAACAGGCGATGGAAACGAGGCCTGGCGTACTGCAGAATGGAGGAAAAGGCCTTGTGTTCGACCGGCCACGTTCGAAACGGGATCCTGATCATCGGGAGGGGTGTGGCGTACCGCAATACGGAGGAAACGGACCTCCTGTGGTCGAAACGGGGGTCCTGTTGATCAGGAGGGGTGTGGCGTACCGCAAAACGGACGAAACGGACCTCCTACGGTCGAAACGGGGGTCCTGTTGATCGGGAGGGGTCTGGCGTACC
>NC_057798.1:430446996-430450996 GCF_018294505.1 Triticum aestivum | reverse complement strand
TCCACCGGCTACTGTTCAACCACCCCTCCACCATCTACTGTTCATCCAGCCCTCCACCATCTACTGTTCATCCAGCCCTCCACACCACGGGGTCCTGTTCAACCACCCCTCCACAGGCACCCCTCCATCGTCTACTGTTCATCCAGCCCTCCACACCACGGGGTCATGTTCATCCAGAGGCAACGTCACCGCTCACTGTTCATCCACCCCCACCCCCACAACTCTCACTATTCATCCCAGAGGCAGCATTGATCGGCTTCAGTTAGCAGTAGTAGCGAAGGAATCGCTCGATCGGGTTTAGTTAACAGCCATCGATCAATTGCTCGGGTTCAGTAACGCATAGCCTGTAGTGCAATCGCTCGGGTTCAGTTAGAGCCCAACGCCTCGCTCAGGTTCAGTTAGAGACAACGCCTCGCACACACGCGCGTACGTGTATGAGAAAAACGTGCATCGCTCGGCCCCCGACCTCCCACTGTAACCGGCAACTCCTCAAAATTTTCCTCGCCCTAGCTTCTACCACGGTTTTTTGTGTCATGGACGGCCCAAAGAATGTCATGCAGCTGCGTCTCCGGCCCGCCCAAGACGAAAAGCCCATTTTCTGTCATGATTTTTTGTCATAGAAGTAGGAGCCCACCACATCTATGATGATACCGGGTTTTTTCACAATTACCGTCATAGAAGTGTCAAATGTATGATAGAAAAAATTCGTTCGGCCCAAAATGTCACGGATGTGTCTTTTTTTTGTAGTGATCACTATTGAAATCAATATACTCAGGGTGTGATATCTTGGGGCCTTTAGCGATGAAGCGTCTTCCAATTCCTTAATCTGGTGAGTCAAATATGTCGTAGGAGTTGGTTGACACAAGTGCAAGACCGGCAACACCTTCATCTTGAGTATATTCGGAGTCAGAGTGATAACTTCTCTTGCAGTGGTGGTCGGTGAGGGAGTCCTGGACTAGGGGGTCCTTGGGCGTCTGGGCTATGTGATACGGGCCGGACTAATGGGCCGTGAAGATAAAAGATCAAGGACATTCCCCTGTGTCCGTATGGGACTCTCCTTTGCGTGGATGGCAAGCTGGCATTCGAATAATGTATTTTCCTTTCTCTGTAAACCGACTCTATACAACCCTAGGTCCCACCGATGTCTATATAAACCGGAGGGTTTAGTCCATAGAGGCAATCATAATCATACCGGCTAGACATCTAGGGTTTAGCCATTACGATCTCGAGGTAGATCAACTCTTGTAACCAATATACTCATCAAAGTCAATCAAGCAGGAAGTAGGGTATTACCTCCACTACGAGGGCCCGAACCTGGGTAAACATCGTGTCCCCTGCCTCATGTTACCTTTGATCCTTAGACGCACAGTTCGGGACCCCCTACCCGAGATCTGCCAGTTTTAACACCAACATTGGTGCTTTCATTGAGAGTTCCACTGTGTCGTTGCTAGAAGGCTCGATGGCTCCGTTGATCATCTACAACAATACCGCCTTGAGGGAGACTTTTCTCCCTGGCCAAGTTTTCGCATTCGGCAGCTTCGCACTGCGCGCCAACTCGATTGGCCATCTAGAGCACAGCTATGCCCCTGGTCATCAGATCAGTTTTGGAAATCTGAACTATGTCGCTGATATCCGAGGAGACTTGGTCTTCCAAGGGTTTGCGGCCCCAACCACTGCTCTGGCCTTAGATTCGGAGCACATCACCACGTACGAAGACGGGAGTTTAAAGCCCACCGGACTCTCTGCAGCTATAAAGCTTGCCAACGGAGAACCGGAGGGGATCACGTCACCGGTAGTCCCGGAGTTACACCAAGCTCCCTCTATCATCATGAAGCCGGACTCGCCTCCAGACACTAGCTCCGAACTCTCGAGGTCCGCGTCATGTGAGCTTGGCCAGGGAACTTCTATCCCGCCCAACTCCACGGACTCTCGCTTCCCCATCCAAACCTCGCTCTTAAACGAGGCCCTTGACTTAATGTGGTCTCTCGCCATTGCGAAAGAATTACTGCCGAACTACGCCCAGCCTGCACTAGGGGCTGAGAGCGGGGAATTTTACGCCCCACCCACCTCCCACTTCGTAGCCACTGTCGAGGACTTAACCGACATGCTCGACTACGATTTCGAAGAAATCAATGGTATGGACGATGATTCCAAAGATGAGAAGAGCCAGAACCCGCCGTTCACCGGACATTGGACGACCACTTCCACATACGACGTGTGCATGGTGGACACACCCAAAGAGGATGACGATGACATCAGGAAGGATCCGGTTGAGGACAAACCTGCTGAAGCACCTCTGAAGCGTCGACGTCAGTGGCGCCACTCAAAATCGCGTCGCGACAAAGACGGCAACATCGGCACCGAAGACCATAACACTCCGGAGAATGCCGAAGACCCTGAAGCCCCTATCGAGCCAACATCCGAACAGGATGATTGGGAGGATGGGTAAATTAACCCTGACGAACCGGTCGGGAACAAGGACTCGGAGGATAGTAATTATCTACCACCCTCCAAGGATGATGTAAGCATCGGCGACGAAGATTTCATCATGCCGGAGGAACCCCACGAACAAGAGCATTTAAGTGCTGGCTAATAGCCACTGCAAGAAGCCTGAAAAAGAAGCAGCAGCAGCTTCAAGCTGATCAGGATTTGCTCAATGACAGATGGACTAATGACCTAGCAGACGAGGAATATGGCCTCGAACACCCAACTAAGTGTTACCCAAAGCGCAAGTTGCTACCCCAATTCGATGATGAGGCCCTGGAGCCTATACCAACAACACGTAACGCTGCTGACGAACCTAACCGACCACCTCATGGCCGGGACAGATCGGCAACTCAAGCCGAACAGCAGCCCACACCATCTCGCCGTAGAGGCAAAAAGACAACAGCTGCAGGATACATGTATGACCTACGACGGGACCTGGACAATAGAGCCGGTCATACTAGATCAATCTATGGATCAAGGGGGAGTGCCCCAGCGTGAGAAGATGGCCATCAGGCCTGGCGCGACAAGCACAACCTCACCCGGGGCAAAAACCGCATACGGACTTCATCTGAACTGTGTCGTGACACTGCCCGATACAGAGGCGCCGCACACCCCCTATGCTTCACCGATGAGGTAATGGAGCACCAGTTCCCAGAAGGGTTTAAACCCATGAACATTGAATCATACAACGGCACAACAGATCCCGCAGTATGGATTCAAGATTTTCTTCTCCACATTCACATGGCCCGCGGTGATGAGCTATATGCCATCAAATACCTCCCCCTAAAACTTAAGGGACCAGCACGGCATTGGCTAAACAACCTCCCAGAAAACTCTATTGGTAGCTAGGAAGACTTGGAGGATGCCTTCAGAGACAACTTCCAAGGTACCTATGTTCGGCCCCCAAACGCCGATGAAATTAGTCACATAATCCAGCAACCTGGAGAATCAGCCCGGAAGCTCTGGACCAGGTTCTTAATTAAAAAGAACCGGATTGTGGATTGTCTGGATGCTGAAGCCCTCGCGGCCTTCAAACACAGCGTCCAAGATGAGTGGCTCGCTCGACACCTCGGCCAAGAAAAGTCGAAGTCCATGGCAGCCCTTACCGCACTTATGACCCGCTTTTGCGCGGGACAAGATAGTTGGCTAGCTCGTAGAAGCAATAGCACCAGCGACCCAGGCACCTCCGAAGCCAGGGAAGGCAATGGCAAGCCGCGATGCAACAAGCACAAGCGTCTAAACGATAACAAAGACACAGCGGTCAACGCCGGATTTAGTGGCTCCAAACCCGGTCAACAGAAGAAGCCATTCAAAGGAAACAGAGATGGTCCATCCAGTTTGGACAAAATACTTGATCGGCCTTGCCAGATTCATGGCGCCCCCGATAATCCTGCCAATCATACCAACAGAAACTGTTGGGTCTTTAAATAGGCCGCCAAGCTCAACGCTGAACACAAGGGGAAGGGGCCGCCCAACGAGGACGACTATGAAGAGCCTTGCCCGCCGAACACAG